>NW_024704758.1:1144846-1367128 GCF_018977255.1 Callorhinchus milii
ACTGTGTGTGTGTGTGTTGGTGTGTGTGTGTTGGTGTGTGACTGTGTGTGTGACGGTGTGTGTGTGACTGTGTGTGACGGTGTGTGTGTGTGTGACTGTGTGTGTGTGTGTGACGGTGTGTGTGTGACTGTGTGTGACGGTGTGTGTGAGTGTTGGTGACCCCTCACCTGTTGTCCCCGAATCTCCAGTCACCTGAACCCGAGAATGTCACAGACCCTCAGACATCAAACAGCCGCCATCACCACCGGAAACAACAGCCACAGTCAGCAGCAGCTTCCGGTCCGTCTGCCAGTACATTCCTCACTTCCGGTCCATCTGCCAGTACAACCCCCCACTTCCGGTCCGTCTGCCAGTACAGTCCCCCACTTCCGGTCCACTTGCCAGTACAGTCACCGCCACTTCCGGTCCGTCTGCCAGTGCCGTCCCACCACTTCCGGTCCGCCTGCCCAGTACAGTCCCCGCCACTTCCGGTCGTCTGCCCGCACAACCCGGCCCACTTCCGGTTCCGGTTGGTGTGGCTGTGACCTCTGACACTTCTTATCATCGTCATCATAACGGTGTGTAATAATAAACAAAACAGCGATATTGTTGGGTGTGTAACGTGTCGTACACCTTCATCCCCTCGAGGCCGGACTATGGGACCTCTCTCCTCTCGGCCCTCCCTCCACACTGCAGCTCATCCAGAACTCTGCAGCTCCTGTACTGTCCGCAACAGACACCGCGACCACATCACTCCCACCCTCACCCTCACCCTCACCCTCACCCTCACTCCCCACCCTCACCCTCACCCTCACCCTCACCCTCACTCCCACCCTCACTCACCCTCACCCTCACTCCCACCCTCACCCTCACCCTCACCCTCCACTCACCCTCACCCTCACCCTCACTCCCACCCTCACCCTCACTCCCACTCCCACCCTCACCCTCACTCCCACCCTCACCCTCACTCCCACTCCCACCCTCACCCTCACCCTCACCCTCACTCCCACCCTCACCCTCACCCTCACTCCCACCCTCACCCCACTCCCACCCTCACCCTCACTCCCACCCTCACCCTCACCCTCACTCCCACCCTCACCCTCACCCTCACTCCCACTCCCACCCTCACCCCCACCCTCACTCCCACCCTCACCCTCACCCTCACTCCCCTCACCCTCACCCTCACTCCCACCCTCACCCTCACTCCCACCCTCACCCTCACCCTCACCCTCACTCCCACCCTCACCCTCACCCTCACTCCCACCCTCACTCCCCCTCACCCTCACTCCCCCACCCTCACCCTCACTCCCACCCTCACCCTCACCCTCACCCCCACCCTCACCCTCACTCCCACCCTCACCCTCACCCCCACCCTCACCCTCACTCCCACCCTCACTCCCACCCTCACCCTCACCCTCACCCTCACCCTCACCCCTCACCCTCACTCCCACCCTCACTCCCACCCTCACTCCCACCCTCACCCTCACTCCCACCCTCACTCCCACCCTCACCCTCACACTCGCCCTCACTCGCCTCCACTGCTCCCCATCCCCCAGAGGATCGAATTCAAGATCCTCATTTTCATACAAGGCCATTCACGGCCTCGCTCCCTCCTACCTCTCTGACCTACTATCCCCCTACTTACCTGCCCGTACCCTCCGTTCCTCTGGCTCCGGTCTGCTCCACATCCCCCGCCCCAACCGCCCGACCATCGGTGGCCGGGCCTTCAGCCTCTCAGCCCCGAGGCTCTGGAACTCTATCCCCAGTGCCTTCGCCGCCTCCTCCCTTTCCTCCTTCAAGGCCGGTCTCAAGACCTTTCTCGTTGCCCTTCAGCTCCGCTCTCGACTCTCTACCCCCTCCTCGCTCCCTCCCTTCCCTCCCCTCACCCTGACCATTTACCCCCAATGCTCGGGTCCTGACCCAACTGTACAGCGCCTTGGGACGTCCTCCCGACGTGAAAGGCGCTCAATAAATGGAATCTTGTTGTTGTTGTCACGTACACCGCGTGTGGCCATCGCTCGCGCTCTCACCCCCGAGTCAGAAGGTTGTGGGTTCGACCCCACATCACAGTCTGAGCTGAGGCTCCAACGCAGCGCTGAGGGGGAGGGGGAGGGGGTGCTATGTTGTTGGAGACGTGACCCTCGGATGAGATGTTGAACCGAGGTCCTGTTCTGGTGGGCGTTATGTGGACCCCGCGGCGCTGGTCAAACAGAGCCGGGAGTGTCCCCCACTCTCGCTGTCGTGGGCGACAATCCCCCAAATAAAACCGGACGCTCACTCCATTGGTCACTCACTCACCGGTGGCTGTTGGTGGGACGGGATGTTGCCACACGCAGCACTATTTCCCTGCAATACGCACAGTCAATAGACTTGACCGTAAATCCGGGCAAAGGCGTTGAGACAACCTTTCAAAGTGCTTCAGATCAGATGTTCAACCCCCAGGTCCCTGTTCAAGGGGGGAACGTAAAAGATTCCATAACACCGTTGTTTGGTCACTCAATCCACGACTGTTTGTGCGACGCTGCGGTGCGCAATCGGCTGCCGCATTTTGCCCACAAAATATACAGTCAATTCACTTTACGGTACTCTGTGAATTGTTGAGATGTCTCGAGGATGTGATGAGCCGCTGTACCAAATGCAAGGATTATATTATTATAGCGCCTTATCATATCTTCAAGATGTCTCAAAGCGCTTCACACGAATTGTGTATTTTTGGGGCGAAACGCAGCAGCCAATCGCGCACAGCGTCCCACAAACAATTGTGGATTGAGAAACCAAATTATTATTATTTTTTGGAAGGTATTATTACTCCCAGAAAAACCATCCACCAAGAGACGAACAACCAGGTTCCTATTGACTGCCGCGTGAACAGAACTGTGTGTGTGGAATAAGGAAATTGCTCAACATTTCGCCCTGACCTGTCGGGGAATCAAACCCAGGTCCTCTACTAGCGTGTGTGTGAGTGAGAGAGTGTGAGCATTGAATGTGTGTGTGAGTGAGTGTGTGTGATTGTGAGTTATGAGCATGTGAGTGACCGTGTGTCAGTGTGAGAGTTAGTGAGAATGTGAGTGTGAGTGAGTGAGTTGGTGTGTGTGAGAGAATATGAGTGAACGTGTGAGTGTGTAAGTGTGAGAGAGTGAGTGACGAGAGTGTGAGAGTGTGTGTGAGAGTGAGAGAATGAGTGTGAGAATCTGAGTGAGTGTGTGAGTGAGTGTGAGAGTGAGTGTGTGTGAGGAGTGTGTGTGTGAGGAGTGTGAGAGTGAGGAGTGAGTGAGTGTGTGAGTAAGTGAGTGAGTGTGAGTGAGGAGTGTGTGAGTGAGGAGTGTGTGAGAGTGAGTGTGTGAGTGAGTGTGTGAGTGAGGAGTGTGTGAGAGTGAGTGTGTAAGTGAGTGAGTGTGTGAGGAGTGTGTAAGTGAGTGTGTGAGTGAGGAGTGTGTGAGTGAGTGTGTGAGAGTGAGTGTGTAAGTGAGTGTGTGAGTGAGGAGTGTGTGAGTGAGTGTGTGAGAGTGAGTGAGAGAGTGAGTGTGAGAGTGAGTGTGAGAGTGAGTGAGAGAGTGTGTGAGTGAGAGTGAGGAGTGTGAGTGAGAGAGTGAATGTGAGTGAATGTTAGTGTGAGTGAGTGAGAGAGTGAGTGACCTCCTCCTGTGCTGTGTGATGACGGTGGTGAAGCTGTGATGGCCTGAGAGCTGCAGTGCCGCGGGCTGACCGGCAGGTGGAGCCGGTGCGGGAGGGCGCTGTGGGGGGCGCTGTGGGGTGTGGGAGCTGCAGTGCCGCGGGCTGACCGGCAGGTGGAGCCGGTGCGGGAGGGCGCTGTGGGGGGGGGGGAGGCCCGGGCCCGGGGGCTGATCACGGAAGTGAAGTGAAGTGCAGCTCCTGAGCGGCGGGAAATCAGTGCCTGAGAGCCGCCGGACCCCCCCCACTGCCCCCCCACTGCCCTCACTGCCCCCCCACACCCCCCACTGCCCCCCCCACCCCCCACTGCCCCCCTGACCCCGGACAACAGGTGAGCGCGAGGCCGTCACTCTCTCTCTCTCTCACTCACTCACTCTCTCACTCACTCACTCTCCTCTCACTCACTCACTCTCTCATTCACTCACTCTCTCACTCTTTCTCTCACTCTCTCTCACTCACTCACTCACTTTCTCTCTCTCTCACTCTCTCTTACTCACTCACTCACTCACTTCACCGTCACTGACACTGATTCTCTGCAGGTTACCCTCAGCCCTAAAAAACTCCCTCCCTCCCTCACTCTCTCCCTCCCTCACTCTCTCTCTCTCTCACTCACTCACTCGCTCTCACTCACTTTCACTCTCTCATTCTCACTCACACACTCTCACTCACTCAGCCATTCTCACTCGCTCATTCATTCACTCTCACTCTCTCACTTTCTCTTTCACTCTCATTCACTCACTCTCTCACACTCACTCACTCTCTCACTTTCTCACTCATTCACTCACTCTCTCACTCACTCACTTTCTCTCTCTCACTCCCCCTCTCTCTCTCTCTCTCACACTCACTCACTCTCATTCTCTCACTCACTCACTCTCTCACACCCTCTCACTCACTCTCTCACTCTCTCTCACTCTCACACTCTCTCTCACTCATTCACCGATTCTCTGCAGATTACCCTCAGCCCTAAACAATTCTCTCACTCACACTCTCTCTCATTCTCTTTCTGACTCTCACTCACTCATTCTCACTCACTCTGTCACTTTCTCATACTCTCTCACTCACACTCTATTTCACTTACACTCACTCTTTCACTCACACACTCACTCTCTCACTCACTGACTCTGCAGGTTGCCCTCAGCCCTAAACACTCTCTCACTCTCACTCTATCACTCACTCACACTCATTCCTCTCTCACTCACTCTCTCACTCACACTCTAACTACTCTCACACTCTGACTCCATTTCACTCTCTCTCTCACTCTCTTTCTCACTCAAACACTCACTCTCTTACTTCACCGTCACTGACACTGATTCTCTGAGGTTACCCTCAGCCCTAAAAAACTTTCTCTCTCTCTCCCCGTCTCTTCCCCCCTCCCTCCCTCCCTCATCCGTTCACTCGCTCACTCGCTCACTCTTACTCACTCTCTCACTCACTCTCTCATTCTCACTCACACACTCTCACTTTCACTCACTCAGCCATTCTCACTTGCTCATTTATTCACTCACTCACTCACTCACTCACTCACTCACTCACCCGTTCACTCGCTCACTCTCACTCGTTCAATCTCACTCATTCTCACTCACGCACTCTCACTTTCTCTCACTCACTCAGCCATTCTCACTCGCTCATTCATTCACTCTCAGTCACTTTCTCTCACTCACACACGGTCTCTCACTCGCTTGTTCGCTTACTCACTCTCACTCAAAACTCTCTCACTCTCAATCATTCTCGCTCTGTCACTCACTCACTCACTCACTCACTCACTCACTCACTCACTCACTCACTCACACATTATTCTCTCACTCACTCACCCATACTCTCACTTAATCACAGACTAACACTCACTCACATTCTCACACTCTCTCACTGACTTTCTCAGTGATTCTCTCACTTGCTCACACTCGCTCACACTCACTCACACACTCACTCACACTCACCCACCCACTCTGTCTCTCATCTCTAAATGTTCCAAACAATTCCCTCGATTCCCCCACTTTCCAAAGCCCAGCTCTGAGCGCACCTTCCTCCTACATCACTCTCCTCACCTACTCGGTGATCCACACGCTCCCTGCAAGTGTTCTTCCAAACATTTTCCTGTATGAAAGGTGCACTATAAGTGAAGTTTATATAGCCATATAATATATTCAATGTACTGTGCGCAATTGGCTGCCGCGTTTTTCCCACAGAATATACATTCACTACACTTTACAGTACATGCAATGAAGCGCTTTGAGATGTCTCGAAGTTGTGATAAGGCACTGTATCAAATGCAATTTTTATTATTATTAACTTGTGATTCGGACAAAACTCTCGCAGGGCAAGAAATTCAAAGGAGTTTCTGCATACGTGACTCCGCGTGTTCTTGCGTGACTCCGCGTGTTCTTGCGTGACCCTGTGCATTCTTGTGTGACTCCGCGTGTTCTTGTGTGACTCCGCGCTTTCTTGCGTGACCCCTTGTATTCTCGCGTGACCCTGTGCATTCTTGTGTGACTCCGTGTGTTCTTGCGTGACTCCGCGCTTCCTTGCGTGGCCCCGCTCTTTCTTGCGTGACCCCTTGTGTTCTTGCGTGACCCCATGTGTTCTTGCGTGTTCTTGCGTGACTCCGCGTGTTCTTGCGTGACTCCGTGTGCAACGTGATGTCAGGGTCTCGTGCAAAACACGAGTTAAAAATCACCTCAGTCGCTGACAGCATCACACTCCGCCTCACTGAGCCGGTCCAGAACCTCGGGGTCTTGTTCGACCCCTTCCTTACTACCCCATATCTCCGCCATGACCCGCTCTGCCTTCCCCCACCTCCGCAACATCGCCCGGCTCCGACACTGTACTGTCTCACACCGCAGGGCCCCCGAGACCCTCACACACGCTTTCACTACATCCAGGCTCGACTACTCCCAACTCCTCCCTCCCCCGGCTGCAGATCATCCAGAACTCTGCAGCCCCGGTCCTCTCCCTCACCAGCCTCCACGACCCTATCCTCGCCCGACTCCACGGGCTTCCCATCACACAGAGGATACAGCTCAACATCCTGGTCCTCACCATCAAAGCCCTCCATGGTCTTACTCCCCCCGTCCTCTTGCCCGCTCCCTCCGCTCAGCGGGCACCGGCCTGCTTCACATCCCCCGCCTCGCCCGACCCACCGTTGGTGGGTGGGCCTTCAGCCACTCTGCACTCACTCTCTGAAACTCCATCCCACAGTCCCTCTGCCTCACCCCCTCCCTCGTCTCCTTTAAGACCCATCTCAAGGCCCCCTTCTACCGTGCCCCCCCCCAACCCTCCCCAAACCTGACCCCCAGCTCGGGTCCGAAACACTGACTGTCCAGCATCTTGGGATGTTCTCCTGTGAAAGACGCTGTACACATGTAATTTTGTTGTTGTTATTAAAATAATAATCTTTGCCTTAACAATAATTCTTAGATTTGATATAAAGTGCCTTATCACGTCTTTGAGACGTCTCAAAGCGCTTCACAGAATATAGTATGAAGTGAATTGACTATATTTTGTGGACGAAATGTTTGTGATTAACTTCATGGATTAAGTAGGATTTGTGTAGAGCGGAGAACCAAATAATAGATAATTATTTGGGGAGGACAAGTTTGCAGCGCTATGGGGAGAGCGCGGGGGAGTGGGGTTGATCAGGGCTATGGGGAGAGAGTGGGGGGGAGTGGGGTTGATCAGGGCTATGGGGAGAGCGCGGGGGGGGAGTGGGGTTGATTGGGGCTATGGGGAGAGCGCGGGGGGAGTGGGGTTGATTGGGGCTATGGGGAGAGCGCGGGGGGAGTGGGGTTGATTGGGGCTATGGGGAGAGGGGGGGAGTGGGGTTGATTGGGGCTATGGGGAGAGAGCGGTGGGGGTGGGGTTGATCGGGGCTATGGGGAGAGCGCGGGGGGAGTGGGGTTGATCGGGGCTATGGGGAGAGCGCGGGGGGAGTGGGGTTGATCGGGGCTATGGGGAGAGAGCGGGGGGAGTGGGGTTGATCAGGGCTATGGGGAGAGAGCGGTGGGGGTGGGGTTGATCGGGGCTATGGGGAGAGCGCGGGGGGAGTGGGGTTGATTTGGAAGCTCTTTTCAAAGAAGCGCACAGACACGATGGGCCGAATGGCCGCCTTCTGCGCTGTGTAATTCTGTGATTCCACGATATGATGGGAACCTACTGCTGCCTCTGTTACTTTAAATTACTTTACTCCCCACTCTGAGGTCTTTATGATTCTCATCGTCTTAACAGGTTGAGTTTCATGAGTGTGTCACAGGGAGGGGGGAGTGTCCTGCGATCCTACAAAAACTCCAGCCCTCTCCCCCCTACTCCCTGCACCCTCACGCCATCCCCACCCACCTCTCTTTCTCTGTGTCTCCCCCACACTCCCTCCCTCCTTCAGTGTATGGGGGGGGGGTATATATGCAGATGTGCCTGTGCAGGTCAGGAATATTACACTGTAAATCTATCCATGTTAAATGTCCACGTCGAGTCCTGTTGCTCAGCGGTCAGAGCCCTCGCCTCGCAAGCGAGAGGACCCGGGTTCGATTCCCGGGCGGGTCAGGGCGAAACCTTGGGCAAGTTTCCTCGCTCCACACGCCTCTGTTTACCCGGCAGTAAGTAGGAACCCAGTCGTTAGTCGATTGGCGGATCTCTTTTCTGGGGGTAATAAACCTTCCCCCCCGAAAAAAAATACTAAATTGGTCACTCAATCCACGACTGTTTGTGGGGACGCTGCGGTGCGCAATTGGCTGCCACGTTTCGCCCACAAAATACACAGTCACTTCACTTTACAGTGAATCCTGTGAAGCGCTTTGAGACGTCTCGAAGATCTGATAAAGCGCTGTATCTAATGCGAGGATTTTTATTCTTATTATTAATGTGTGTCCCATTATGAGAGAGCTGCACGGTCAATATCGGGGGTCGAGTAGGATTCCGAACACGCGCTTAGCTCAGGAACAGAAAGTGTCAGTTGGATTGGGTCAGGAAACTAGGTTTCAAGTGACCGGCTCGGAGTCCCGCTGTCCTGGTTCCCCACAGCCACTGCGAGAGGGATTGTGGGCTCAGGCCTCTCAGCTGTAGACTAACGGAAAGAGATGGCATCTCTTTAAACCACATCCTGCAACGCCAGTTCTTAGAAAATACAATTCTTTGTGACGGGGTCCGGGCGCTGGGTGCGGAGGGGCGGGTGGGGGGTGGGAGGGGGTCAGGTTGGGATGGGTGGGTTAAGAGGAACACTGGGTGCAGGGCAGGTTGGGGGCGAGAGTTGGGTTGGGACAATACAACTGTGGGATAAACTGACACTGTGACCTTACTTTGCAGGACGATGTACCGCTTGGGGAACTGAGCCCGGCTCTGCATCCCCTCCCACCCACACCCCCCCCACCACCAACCACACACCTCCCCTACCCCCACCACGGCTCCGATGAATGAAGTAGAGGACGACCTGTCCTGTGAGGGGGGGTTCCAGAGCGCTTGCTCTGCGGCCTGCGCTGTGGGGATGAAGGAGGATTGCGGGGTCAATGGGCCGTGCTCCCAGCCCCTCCCCGAGGACACGCAGGGCTACGACGTGGACTTCGAGCCGGCCCTGGAGAGCAAGTACGAGTGTCCGATCTGCCTGATGGCGCTGCGGGAGGCCGTGCAGACACCCTGCGGGCACAGGTTCTGTCGCGGCTGCATCGTCAAGTCCATCAGGTGTGTTGTCAGCCTGTGGGGCAGCGGGTTGTGCCGTCACCTCCCGCCCGAGTCAGAAGCTTGGGCTGGGTGACGGGGGTGTGGTGGGGGGGTGGGGGTTGGGTTCAGTGAGGGTGGCTGAAAGCGCGGTGGAAGAGGAGGGTTTTGAGACGTGGCTTTAAGGAAGCGAGGAGGGCGGGAGGGAGGGAGGAAGGGAAGGGAGGAGCGAGGCCGAGGGACTGGGAAGGAGGTCCAGGAGTTCCAGAGGGTGGGGGCAGAAAGACTGGTCCAATTGCCCTCGGTGTTGATATGCAACACACACAGCGCACTGTTTCCTCGTTGTCACTGACTCTCTGAAGAGTCCCAGCCCAGGATTCAGCTCCTCTCCCTCCCCTCTCTGCCCTCTCCGCCCTCTTTCTCCCCTCTCTCTCCCCCTCCCTCTCTACCTCTCTCACCGTGTTCTCTCTCCCCCACCCGCCCCCCTACATCTCTCTCCCCTCTCTCCTCCCTCTCTCCTCAGTGATGTCAGTGGCCTGGGTCAATGAGCTGTCCCTGTCTCTTAGAAGCAGGAGAGGAGGAGGCCATTCAGCCCCTCGAGCCCGTTCCGCTATTCTGTAAGATCACGGCTGATCTGTACCTCAACTCCAATTGCCCGCCCTTGCCTCACGTGCCTTCAAGAAAAAAATAAACCCTTCCAAGAAAAACCTCTTGAAACAAAACGTGGTCACTTAACCCACGACTGTTTTGCGGGGACGCTGCCGTGCGCAGTCGGGGCTGCCGGTTCCGCCCACAAAATACCCGGTCACTCCACTTTGCAGTGCAGACCGTGAAGCGTTTCGAGACGTCTCAAAGACGTGATAAGGCGCTGTATCAAAGGCGAGGATTATTATTAATATTATTGTCCCTCGATGCCCTTACCTCACAAATATCTATGTAAGTGTCTCCTCTATGTTGCTCCCTGAGATTCCCTCAGCCCCCCCCCCTCTCTCTCTCTCTCTCTCTCTCTCCCCCTCCGACAATCCCCAGGCTTGGCATCTCTCTCGCTTCCATCTTGACTTGTTTCTCTGGACGGCTTCTCGGTAACAAACTGCTGTGCTTACAGTGGCCACCGGAGGACACAGTCACATCAGCTATTGAGTCGCGGCAGCGACCAGATGGACGATAGACATTTTTAATCGATCTCCTTGCGTTTGACCCGGCGCCCTCACAGCACTGAAGCGCCTCGAAGAACTTCACGGGGAATTGGCGACGAGCGCAGTGACTGTGTGTTTCTGCAGGCGGCCGACACGGTGCGCGGCAAAGTCTCGCTGAGGTGCATCGACCGATATTTCGGCCGCAAAATACACAGTCGCTGCACTTTACAGTACATTCTGTGAAGTGCTTCGAGACGTCTCGAAGACGTGATAAGGTGCTGCATCAAATGCAGGTGGGGGGCGGGGCGGGGCGGTGATGAGGGGGGGAGTGGGGTTGATGGGAATGGGGCTGACGCGGGGAGTGGGGTTGATGGGGGGAGTGAGGTTGACAGGGGGAGTGGGGTTGACAGAGGGGTGGAGTGTGCGCTGTATGTAACTGTCTCTCTCCTGTCTGATCGCAGAGACGCCGGGCAGAAGTGTCCCGTGGACAATGAGATGTTGCTTGAAACGCAGCTTTTCCCGGATAATTTTGCCAAGAGGGAAATTCTCTCCCTGATGGTCAAGTGCCCCAACAAGGGCTGTTACCAGAGGATGGAGCTACGTCACTTGGAGGTGGGGCCCACCTGTCTGATCTTCACAGCTTTAAATCAGTGTGTGTGTGTGGGGTGGGGGGGGGGGGAGAGAGAGGCCTTGGATAATTATAATAATAATAAATAATAATAATCCCTGCACTTGATATCGCGCCTTATCACGTCGTTGAGATGTCTTAAAGCGCTTCACAGAATACAGGATAAAGTTGAGTGACTGTGTTTTGTGGGCGAGATTATTCACCCCAGGAAAGGCAACCCGCCAATCGGGGTTCTGACTTAACTGTCGGTAAACATAGGTGAGTTGATTAAGGAAACTTGCCTCAGGTTTTGGCCCCGAACTGCCCGAGTCCTCTTGCTTGCGAGGCGAGCGAGGCTACACTGCTACACTACAAGACTCCACTACAGGATGGCTGGGGAGCGGGGAGACTGAGTTGGGGGGGGGGGGGGAGACTGGGGAAGGGGGCGACGGCAGTGGAGGAGGGGGTATCAGTGGGCAGGAGGTGTGGTAACTGGTTTCTCGTGCCCGGTGCAGGATCACAAGAGCGGGCAGTGCGACTATGCGTTTGTGGAGTGCCTGCTGTGCGATGCTGCGTTGTTGAAGAAGGACCTGAAGGAACACACGGACTCCAAGTGCCCCAAGCGGCCAGTCTCCTGTGCCAACTGTGCCATGCTCATGCCGTACCAGGACATCCAGGCACGTGAGCACTTCCACCAGCTCTTCCCTCCCCACCCCCACACACACACATCAACACATACACCAACACACACACCAACATACATACGCACACCAACACACATAGACACACCAACGCGTACACACGCCCGCACATACACCAACACACATACACACCAACACATAGACACACTCATCACACCAACACACACACCAACATACATACATACACCAACACGTACACACACCATGTACACACACACACACTTTCTCACACACACACACACTCTCACACACTCTCACAAACACACGCACTGTCACACACAATCATACAGCACGTCTCTCCTCCCCCTCCCAAAGCCTGAAATTTCCCCCCACTCACACACACACACATATATATACACACACACATACACACACAATTGTTCTTAATGTACAATCATAGAATTATACAGCACAGAAGGAGGCCATTCGGCCCATCGTGTCGGTGCCGGCTTTTTGTAAAGATCTTCCAAATCAACCCCACTCCCCCGCTCTCTCCCTTTTGCCCTACAAACTTGTCCTCCCCAAATAATTATCTGCTTCTCTCTTAAAAGCTATTATCGAACCGGCTTCCACCAGCAATGCATTCCAGATCCAAACAACTCACAGTGTGAAAACATTTCTCCTCACATCCCCTCAGTTTCTTTTAACAACTATTTTAAATCAGTGTCCTCGGGTTACCGACCCACCCGCCAGTGGAAATAGTTTCTCCTTGTTCACCTTATCGAATCCCCTCATAATTTTGAAAACTTCTATTAAGTTTCCTCTTAACCTTCTCTGCTCCAAGGAGAATAATCATAGCTTCTCTACCTCTCCTGATAACTGAAGTCCCTCATTCCTGGTACCATCCTGGGAAATCTCCTCTGCACCCTCTCCAATGCCTTGACATCCTTCCTAAAGTGTGGGGTCCAGAACTGGACACAGTCTCTCGCTGAGGCCTCACCAGTGTTTTATAAAGATTCATCATAACTTCCTGACTTTTGTATTCTATGCCCCTATTTATAAAGCCTAGTATCCCGTGTGCTTTTTTAACAGCTTTATCTATCTGTCCTGCCAACTTCACCCACTTTAAGATTGTACCATCAGCTTATATTGCCTGACATACACACTCACACACATTAATACTTACATCACTGTATCAAATCGTCTGAAAGCACTTTATTCCTTTCACACTCCGTGTGACGTTGAAGAGCAGTGAGGAGCGAGGGTGTGGTATCTGCTTCTAACCTATAGTGAATAGTGAACCTGTGGAACAGGCTCCCTGGGGAGATGGTTGAAGCAAGAAATGTTGATTCCTTCAAACACAGATGAGATAATTTTCTTTTAGGTAATAACATCATGGGGTATAATACACAGGGAGTTCGGGACATATATGCCTGCGACCGCCAGGAAAGGGGAAGGCGAACTAAATGGACCTTGGTCTTTGTTGGTCCAGCGTTTTTTATGTTCTTATGGTCTAATCGTTCCCACTTCCGGTGCTGAAATCTCCCCTCTGTTTCTGTCTCAGGGCCATAACCTGAACTGTCCACTCGCCAACGTAACCTGTGAATACTGTAACATGGAGCTGATCCGCGAACAGGTGAGTGAGAACAACTGCCTGAACAACAACAACTTGAAACGCTTGTTTTTTCACAAAAATCGTCATAAGAGTCGATAGCAACCCTCGCGTTTCACACAGCGCCTCATCTCACACGTCTCAAAACGTGCTTCACAGGGTTTACTGTAAAGTGCCGTGACTCGGGAATGGAGTGAATTTTGTGACTTGCCCAAAACGCAGTGTCCAGTCCTCGGCAGCCACGTGCTGCACGTAAACGGCTGAATTTGGGGGAAAATTTGGGGCCAGGCAAGGGATGTAAACCTGGCATAATCAGGACATCCTCCTCACATGAAAGGCGCTGTATAAATGCAATATGTTGTTGGATAATTGGAGGTAGGAAGAGGCCAAGTTTCCTTGAATTAGCGATGTCGCAAGGAGCTCCCTTTGCGAGCGCAACTGTTAGTTGAGATTTCCATTGCTGAGTGACGGTACTTCATGTGGCCTGAGGCAGAGAGAGAGAGAGAGATTCAGGCCTTTGGATGTTAGGGACCTCCCGAGTGTTCAGAGGCAACAGGACAACCAAAGCGGAGGCAGCGAGGACACCCAACCCCTGTTCCCTTTCATCCCCGGCTTCACTGTTTCGTTTCTACTCTCACGCAGATGCCGAACCACTATGACCTGGACTGTCCCAAGGCGCCCATGCCCTGCACCTTCAGCATGTTTGGCTGCCCAGAGAAGGTGAGTGTCAACATATGATGATAACAATAATCCTTGCATTTGATACGGCGCCTTATCACAAAGCGCTTCACAGAATATACTGCAAAGTGTAGTGACTGTACATTTTGGGGGTGAAATGTGGCAGCCAATTGCGCACAGCAGCGACCCACAAACAGTCGTGGATTGAGTGACCAAAGTATTATTATTTTTATTTTTTTTGAAGGGATTATTAGCCACGGGAAAAGCGATTCACCAATCGACTTAACAACCCGCTTCCTACCTACCGCTAGGTAAACAGAGGCTCGTGGAGTAAGGAAAGTTGCTTAAGGTTTTGCCCTGCCTGGTAATCGAACCCTCGCTTGCGAGGTGAGGGCGCTGACCACCGAGTTACAGGGCTCCATAATAATAATCCTTGCATCTGATACAGAGCCTTATTGCGTCTTCGATCCGTCTCAAAGAGCTTAATGAAGGTAACGTTTAGTTTGTCCTGCGCTAGGGTTGACTGAGACTAGACTAATGAACTAACTAACGAACTAAAGCTGAACGTTGTCTGTCCTGGTGTCGTGCAGATGCAGAGACACGCATTAGCCATGCACCTCCAGGACTTCACACAGGCCCACATGAGGTTGATGGCACAGACCCTGAGAAGCATGAGCTCCCAAGCCTCCTGCACCGAGATTGTGGACCTGGACGGTTCCTTCCTGCCCTTGCTGCCAGGCTCCCTGTTACCTTCCCAGCTCCCGCCCTGCGACTGCCCCCCGGCCGTGCAGCACCTGAAGGAGACCCTCCAGCACCTGGAGGGACGCCTGGTGCGTCAGGACCACCAGATCCGGGAGCTGACGGCCAAGATGGAGACCCAGTGCGGGCAGGTGGGAGACCTCAAGCGCCGCAACCGAGCCCTGGAGGAGAGGGTGTCGGAGCTTGAGGCTCAGCAGTGCAACGGCATCTTCATCTGGAAGGTGGAGAACTTCAGCCACCACCTGAGGGCGCAGGGGGAGGACCAGCCTGTGGTGCTGCACAGTCGAGGCTTCTACACGGGGAAACCCGGCTACAAACTGTGCCTACGAATGCACCTGCAGACGCCCAGCGCCCAACGCTGTTCAAACTACATTTCCCTCTTCGTGCACACCATGCAGGGCGAGTACGACACCTACCTGCCCTGGCCCTTCCAGGGCACCATCCGCTTGTCCATCATCGACCAGTCCGAGGGCTCCGTCAAGCACAACCACGAGGAGATCATGGAGAGCAAGCCCGAGCTGGCGGCCTTCCAGAGGCCCACGGTGCCTCGCAACCCCAAAGGCTTTGGGTACGTGACCTTCATGCCCCTGCACATGCTGAGGCAGCACTCATACGTGAGGGACGATGCCCTCCTGGTGCGCTGCGAGGTCATGGCCAGGCTGGACATGAACTGGAGAAGGAAGGAGGACTTCCAGCCACGCTCGGCAGACAGTGGGCTGTGAGTGGGAGAGGTGGAGGGGGGTGGGTGAACCTTTCATGGTGTGACTTCGCTTGTGCTGTGGGTCGGGGTAGGTGAAGGACTTGGGCAAAGGGGAAGTGTAGGCCAGCTGGCTGAGAAGGTCCTTGTAACCACTGCACTAGATAATCATGTTCTCACATTCATTCCAATGTTGCACAATTATTATTGAGGAGCCTATAAGCAAACCAACCGACCGACCGACCAACCAACCAACCAACCGCGGGACACAGAATGAAGTCAACCCTGGGGTCACGGCTGCCCCAGGTACAATCATACAAATTTCAGGAGGCGCGGATGGGAAAAGAGGCCATTGGGCCAGGACTGGAGACGTCTTCTCAGTTACCAAGGTATTTCTTCAATCCCAAGCTGGGCCTTGTCCCATTTGCCGCATCTGTCTACAGACTCACACCTGTTGGCGGGCTGCCAAAGCTTGATTTGCGTCTTAACTGCCACCTGCAGCGTGTGTGGATCGGGAGCCGACAAAGTTGATTAAAACGTCACGATGGGGAGGGGGTGGTGGGGAGGGGAGGGGAGAGGGGGCCGTGCGATTAAGATGGAGCTGTTGTCAAGGTGTTTGTGACGTTTGACCTAAATGATCGATATGATAGTCATCTTTCAGCAGCTGATTGTCAGTGTCTTTACTTGATCCACGATGAGTAACCCAAGTACGACTCGATGCTTCACCCAGGATACCGACACCTTTCGCATCAGTCTCTTATTTTAATAATAATAATAATAATCCTTGCGTTTGATGCAGTGTCTCATCACGTCTTCGAGACGTCTCAAAGCGTTTCACAGGATACACTGTAAAGTGTAATAACTGTATATTTTGTGGGCGAAACGCGGCAGCCAATTGCGCCCAGCGATGTCCCCACAAACAGTCGTGGATTGAGTGACCAAATTATTATTAATATTTTATATTTTTGAAGGGATTATTACCCCCCAGAAAAGCGATCCACCAATCGACTAACAACCGGATAAACAGAGGCGTGTGGGGCAAGGAAACTTGCCCAACGTTTCGTTTTGCCCTGCCCGGGTATCGAACCCAGGACCTCTCGCTTGCGAGGCGAGCGCTCTCACCACTGAGCTACAAGACTTTGATGTCATGCCGATAATTTCCGTTGCTGCAACAGACTGTTAGCGAGTCCCCACTTCAGTGCATACCCTGCTCTAAGGACGCCTTCATTTCCCTTCATGCCCGCGACAATTTCCTTTTCCCGATGCCCTTTACCCGCTACTTACCCTTGCGCTATCTCCTAATTCTAATCTCCCGCCCGTTCCGTTTCCCTGAATTGTTTCGAAGGCTTTCTTGTTTTTACTTTTCTGCAGAGTTCAAGATCTCTGCTTTATCTTCAGCTCCAGCTTTGTCCACGTTGTGTGTGTGTGTTTGTGTGTGCCAGCGCTTGCTCAGAGCGAGCTCCATTGGCACTTTTTTTAGCGACTTGGTTCATTCTCTTTCTCCCGCTCGCATTTCTCCCACTTCCTGCTTTTCCCGCTTGGCTGAAATCCTGTTCCTTTGTGTGAAAATGACCTGTGGCATCTCTCCTTTCCGGTCTGGCTAAACCCTGCCCTTTCCCATCCTGAACCTGTGCCCTCAAATATACAGTCAATTCCACTTTACACTGTATTCTGTGAAGAGCTTCGAGATGCCTCGAAGATGTGATAAGGCTCTATCCAATGCAAGGATTATGATAACAGCAACTTGTGTTTATATAGCGCTCTCCACATCTCGGAGCGCTTAACGGTGGCGTAGCCTGTCGCAGAGCCGGGCGGAGGGATGGAGGAGGTGACCGTAGGCACGGTCGAAGAGGAAGGTCTTCAGGCGTGATCTAAAATTGGGGAAGGAGGTGGCAAGGCGGAGGGATTAGGAGAGAGAGTTCCACTAGAGTTCTACATCAAAGAGGTTCACCTGGTTGTGTAAAGCATTCTGCGTTGCCTACCGTACTATCATAATATTTACTCCAAAAACTCCCCCACTGCTAGGCTGTTCTGCCAGAGGTACAGTTGCAGCCTGGAGTTGGTTCCATGGCAATAATAATAAGCCTTGCATTTGATACAGCGCCTTATCGCATTGTTCAGACGTCTCAACGCGTTCACGGAATATACTGTGAAGTGGATTTGACTGTATTTTGTGGACGAAACGCAGCAGCCGTTTGCGCGCGGCAGCATCCCACAAACAGCCGTGGGTCGGGTGACCACATTTTTTTCTAGGGATTATTACCCCTGGAAAGCAATCCTCCAACCGACTAACAACCAGGTTCCTACTAACTACGAGGGAAACAGAGGCGTGTGGAGTAAGGAACTTGAAATGATACAGTATTCGCATGAAGGTGCCAGACTAGCGATGGGACGATCGGAGAGAGCGGGGGAGTGTCATTTTCAGCTGCTTTGAAACTAAGATTCTAATTAACAGGTGGTGTTTGAGCTGTATCAATGATAGTAGTTAGCAATGATACCAGTAACTAGCAGTAACTGGTCACTTGGGGAAAAGATAGTAACGTTCAGTTTTGTTTTTAACGAAAACTTTCTCCGGCTGTTTTCTGCAGGAACCCAAAGCAAATCCCAGTTGTGTGCAGCTTGTGAGGGCTTCAGATCAGTTAGACTTCCGGTCTGCTCGTTCAGCTATTTATACCAGCATTGTTGGTGTAAATTATAAGAATAGAAACTATTTCCACTGGCGGGTGGGTCAGTAACCCGAGGACGCCGAATTAAAATAGTTGTTAAAGGCAATGGGAGGTGAGAAATTTTTTCACACAGTGAGTTGTTGGGAACTGAAATGCATTGTCTGGTGGAAGCCGATTCGATTACAACTTTTAAGAGAGAATTAGATAATTATTTGGGGAGGACAAGTTTGCAGGGCTATGGGGAGAGAGCGGGGGAGTGGGGTTGATCAGAGCTATGGGGAGAGAGCGGGGGAGTGGGGTTGATCAGGGCTATGGGGAGGGAGAGAGAGTGGGGGAGTGGGTTGATCAGGGCTATGGGGAGAGAGTGGGGGAGTGGGATTGATCAGGGCTATGGGAGAGAGCGGGGAGTGGGGTTGATCAGGGCTATGGGGGAGAGCGGGGAGTGGGGTTGATCAGGGCTATGGGAGAGAGCGGGGGAGTGGGTTGATCGGCTATGGGGAGAGAGCGGGGAGTGGGGTTGATCAGGGCTATGGGGAGAGAAGGGGGGAGTGGGGTTGATCGGGGCTATGGGAGAGAGCGGGGAGTGGGGTTGATCAGGGCTATGGGGAGAGAGCGGGGGAGTGTGGTTGATCAGGGCTATGGGGAGAGAGCGGGGGGAGTGGGGTTGATCAGGGCTATGGGGAGAGAGGGGGGAGTGGGGTTGATCAGGGCTATGGGGAGAGAGCGGGGGAGTGGGGTTGATCAGGGCTATGGGGAGAGAGCGGGGGAGTGGGGTTGATCAGGGCTATGGGGAGAGAGGGGGGAGTGGGGTTGATCAGGGCTATGGGGAGAGAGCGGGGGAGTGGGTTTGAAGCTCTTTTGGAAGCTCTTTTCAAAGAACTGGCACTGACACGATGGGGCGAATGGCCTCCTTCTGTGCTGTATAATTCTATGATTGTTCGAGGTGATTTCTGATAAAACAGTGAAGACTTTATCCGAGCTTGTTTACTGGGGGACGAGGGGCAGATTCCTCCCGCTTTGGAGTTCATGGCCACAAAGTTCAGTGGCTCTGATACTGAGGTACCTTCCTGTTAATATTCTTTCCCCCGAGCCCCCACTGCCTGTCTGGTAAACCCACAACAAGGGAGCATTGGCTTAAAATTCAAGCCAGGCCATTTAGGAGGGAAATCAGGAGGTAGTTTTTCACCCACACAAAGTTGAGGGGAAATCTGGAACTCTCCTTATGCAAAAGGCTGTGTGTGGAGTCAGGGGGTGGGGGGGCGATCAAAACCATTTTTGTGAGCCTGATCAGGGTATCAAGGGATATGGGGCAAGGGCAGGTAATTGGAGTTGAGTTACAGATCAGCCGTGATCTTGTAGCATGGCGGAACAGGCTCAAGGGGCTGAATGGCCTCCTCCTGTTCCCATGGTGTGCCATTGTTCATGCAGCAGGAGTTTGATGAAACAAATCAGCTGAGCACCGTGGGTTTTGTTGGCCGGGGTTTCTCCGGGATGTGGGGGGGGGGGGGGGAAATGGCCGCGAGCTCTTAAGGAAATGTTGTTCTTTTGCTTTCCTGTCTTCTGCAACGTGTCTGCTGAAACACGTTAGATATCCTGCTTATAGCATAACAACAGGTTACATTTGTATAGCGGCCAGCGATTGATTAAAGGGGGTTAAATTCTAAACAAATGACCGAAGGCACGGTCGAAGAGGAAGGTCTTGAGATAGTCTTGAAGGAGGCAAGGGAGGGGGCGAGGCAGAGGGAATGTGGGATGTCGTTCCCCGAGGATGGGGGCAGGGAGGCTGAAGGCCCGCCTGCCAATGTTGGGACGAGAGAGGCGGGGAACGTGAAGCAGGCCCGATGCCGCTGAGCGGAGGGAGCAGCGTTAGTCACTGGCGCATTAAGTAAACCATGACTCGCGATCTGCGCTCAGAAAAACAATTAAAATAATCTGGATCAGCTGTTCTCCCTCCAACAAGCCTGCCGATGTGGAAATCTGCAGCCCTGGCCGTTCAGCACACATCACATCTGGAGTGCGGTTAGCTCCTCCACTGGAACTATCCACTCTCATAACATCCTCCACGCTCACTGGGAAAGACACATTAAATCATGCCAGCTCACGCGTCTCAAAAGTCAGACAGAAAGTCTTGTTACTGTAAACACTGCATTGTCACCGGCTTTATTCATAGTCCTGGCTGAGACTCAATCAGGAAGCAGTCAGTTGATTAAACTATAAAAAGTCCCTGTTGCTTACTGTAACCTGCGAAAGCAGTCACTGCACCTTACAGTAATTCCTGTGAAACACTTTGAGACGTCCCCCTTCAGTGTGAAAGGCGCTGTATGTCAGTTGCAAGGATCATTAGTTTATTAAACCTCTGACGTGATGTTTGAGATGTTTTGATGTACTAAGGTCCTGTATCCAATTCAGAATCTGTTTCTGAAGGCAGTGTCCGGAGGTGGAGATTTGAGCAAGTGAGTGAAAGTCGGCTCATTCTGAAGTCCTGTAGCTCAGTGGGTAGAACGCTCGCCTCGCAAGTGAGAGGACCCGGGTTCGATTCCTGAACAGGACGAAACATTGGGCAAGTTTCCTTACTCCACACACCTCTGTTTACCAGTAGTGAGTAGGAACCCGGTTGTTAGTCATTCGGCAGATCGCTTTTCCGGGGGGTAATACTCCAAATAAAAAATAAAACAAAATAACAGTTTGGTCACTCAATCCACGCCTGTTTGTGGGACGCTGCTGTGCGCAATTGGCTGCCTCGTTCCGCCCACAAAATATGCAGTAAATTCATTTGACAGTATATTCTGTGAAGCGCATTGAGACGTCTCAAAGACGTGATCAGGCGCCGTATCAAATGTGAGGATTATTATTACTGTGAGCGTCTTTCGCAGGTGTATCACGTCAGTATTTGGATCATTTGGTTCGGTTTCCATCCCTTGACATCTACAAACTAGATTAGGGTCCTCAATCCACTGGCAGGGTTTGAGCGACAGGAGTGGAGCGCCAGTAAATTTACTCCTCGTCCTCCATCCTGGGGTACCAGCTGAACAAGTGATCCGAAAATAGAGGTACATTTAATACAGAAAATATATACAACAAACCCGCACAGCAAAGAGTCTCCTCCGGCTGTAACGTTAATGCAGAGGTAAACCCGTAACAATCACATACTGCCCGACTGTCATTCACACAGTATTTGGTTTTAGCGTCATGACAGGAACCCATCTCCAGGCTGAAGATAATCCAAACGGCGTTCCACATTTATAACAACATCTCACGTCAGGAGGACGTCCCAAGGCACTGGACAGTCAGGGATTTGGACCCGAGTAGGAGGTTGGGATCAGGAAGGTTGGAGGGCAGGGGGAGTTAGGGGCAGGAGGTTGGCCAAAGGCGTGGTCGAAGAGGAGGCCTTGAAGGAGGCAAGGGAAGGAGCAAAGCGAAGGGACTGTGGGATGGAGGTCCAGAAGGTGGGGGCAGAAAGGCTGAAGGCCTGACCACCGATGGTATGGTAGGGTGGGCGGGGGACGTGGAACAGGCCAGAGCCTGCTGAGCGGAGCGAGCAGACCGGTTGATATGGGGGCAGCAGATCTCAGAGGTAGGAAGGATCAAAGCCATGGAGGGCCTTGAAAGTAAGGGCAAGGATTTTGAACTCTCTGAGGGGATGGGGAGCCAGTGGATTTACACGCCTCTCAAGGCTCAGGGTACTGAAGGTACAGTATTGCTGGAGTTCCAACAGCGAGGAACATCCTGCTGTTTGTCACAATGCTGCTTTTACTCCAGTCTCCTGCCTGGAGCCTCCTTTGGTTCCAATCAGACTTCAACGAACCCGGGTACGTTAGTAAGTCAGCTTGAGACACATCTGGTGATCAACTGAGGATTCAGGTAAACCTGAATTATTTCAGTCAGACAAGGTCCCATCACCCTGGCACAGGGCGGGAGCTCAGCTTGGTTGACACTGACTGATCCAGACCAGATCGGATGGCGCTCACTTGCTCCAGCTCAGGACATGTTCCTAAGACTCAGTTTTTCGCCGAATTGCAAGGCATTGCCATCACCTCTCCGGCTCTCTGCTTTCGCCCTTGTCTTGGCCACAAAAAGGACCCGAAGAGAGAAAGTTGGAAAGCAAATTACCAAATGCAAAACAGCCTTGGCTGATACTAATTTTCCCCTCTAATTCTCTCCGAAATACACAGTAAAACCACCATTTTATTTACCAGTTGAAAGTTGCCTCTGGTTTTCAAATGATATTTACCATCTCATAGCCCCTGCCTTTCAGGCACCTTCCCTTCCCTCCTTCAAGACGCATCTCAAGACACACCTCTTCGACCGTGCCTTCGATCACCCTCCTTCACTCCTGCCCCCCCAGCCTCCCCAATCCCGACCCCCAGCTCGTGTCCAGCGCCTTGGGACGTCCTCCCGACACGAGAGGCGCTATAGAAATGTAATTTTGTTGTTTTGCTCCCTGCAGTTTAGGACTTGTCCAGTTTGGGATGAGCAACATATATTTATATAACGCCTTTCACATCAATAATTTTCTCCTGTAAACAAAAGCAACTGGCACTTGACACGAGGTTATGGTATCCGTGGAAAATTCTGCAAAGCAAACCAAGAAAGGTACAATGTCAGTGAATGGGAGGGAGGGAGGGAGGTTGAGAGGGAGGTTAGAGGTTAATCCTCCTCCAATGTTCAGTCTCAAGAGTTTGAGCGTCCGTTCTAAATCTTTAGTGCAAATTCAATCCTTGTTCCTGGAGAGCTGTAACTAGAGATTTGTGCTTTCCCAACTGAGTGGGTTCATTGATAATAAACGTTGCCGCCAACACTGTGTCAACACTCCTTGGCACAGCCCAGTCCGCAAGAGGCCAGTCCCTGGCACATAACCCGTGACAATGACAAGTGTTAGTGACTGGTGCTGTGCAGTACACGGTGAGTGTTTGGGTAACTCCTAGTCTATCAACAGGAGTGACTTGGTCTAAGCAAGAGTCGTGCATTTGAGGTCTGAAGATTCCTGCAGCGAGAGCACCATCATCTCAGGTTGTGAATCCAGGCTGCTGGGCTGGCTGGAATAGTATCTGTGGTTCATATTTGGTGGCAGCAGTAGGCATGTGTCTTCGCTACTTGGTTCTTCCACCATGACAGGGTGCATCATGGTGGTCATGGCGAAAAGCTGGAGGTCGGAGGGTGCATTGGCCACAGTGTGTCGTCGCAGGCTCCCACATTTCTCCAGGTAGGCCTCGCCTTCCTGCTCAAACAGGGGACTCAGAGCGTTCTCGTTGGGCTCCGTGACTTGACATGGATCAATCGTGAAATCCACAATCTTCGATCGAGGATTCCCAAATTCTCGGCCTAGGTGGGCAAAACAGGGACAGGATTTATTTAGCACAATACGGTTCATTCAAAGTCGTGTCCTCACTTGGGAAAAATACTTTCCAGTAACTAGGACAGATAAAGTGAGCGAGGACTGACTGCGCAAGGGAGGAACACAGTTTACAAGCGCTCCGAGACGCCGGGCGATACATAAAACCCAAAAGAAAATGCACGTTGTTGTTGTACATTTATACAGTGACCTTCACGTCATGTCTCAAACACAAGAGTCAGGTCTACGTCTACATTTTCAACCACGGCAGTGACTCGAGGGTTTGAACCCGAGCTGAGGGTTGGATTTGGAGGGACGGGGATTGGAGGGCGCAATTGAGGAGGAAGGTCTTGAGACTCACCTTGAGCGAGGCAAGGGAAGGGGCGAAGGAGGTGGAAGGGGCATTCCAGAGAGGGTGGGGGGCAACTCCAGCATGAATGTACGTAGATTCAAAACAGGACTGGCCTCAGGAGACATTCCCAACCCCCTCCCACCCTCGCCCCTCTCAACCGCTAAAAAAATAGTGAATCACAGGAACTGAAATACGCCGGGAACAAAACTGGGTTCCCACAATCTGAATTTGGACCATTTTGTATTATGACTAACTAGAATGGGAATTTTTTTATTACTCTTAAAAAACAAACACGGACCAAGACCTCAGGCAATCAAGAGGTTCGGATCACCTCAGGAATGTGGAGAGTCAGCAGAGCTATACTGAGAGAGTGTGTGTGTGTGTGTGTGCGCACACACAGTCTCCTCAGCTAAACCTCATTCATTCCCAGTTTGTCGGACGTTACCATATCACACTTGTCAGAACGTGTTACGAAGCACACAAATTCAGGCGGGTTTCGGACTTTCCAGGCCATTTGACCCTCAGTCCCGGCCAGGATGGACTGTGGCTCGAAGACAATTTTAAAAAAAAAGGAGATTAAAAAATATTTGGAAAACTTTCGGAGCTATTTCTGATTTGATTTCTTGAGAGTAATTAGAGACCGGTTGTGAAACAGCTGTTGACGTTTTAAGGACTAGCAGTTACTCTCCAGTAGCATCAAGGGGATAATGACCAATAATGTATTGCAATGGAGTCTAACACATGGTTGGGGACAATTTGCAGCCTATGGGATATTTATTTTCACCCTCTCCCCACCCCCCGCCCCCCCCCGGGATGCCAGTAATAACCAGTTAACCAACGGTTGAAGGCTCCCAACCGTCATAAAAAGCACTCGCAACTGAGGTTTTTTTTTGCTGAGAAACATGTATGTAAAGCGGCCTGGCAAGACACGGTAATATTTAAGAAGGAATTTGACAGCTATTTGGTGAAAATTTCATTTGAAGGGCTTTGGGGATAAGGTAGCGTAGGATTTTGTTTGGCAAATGTTGGCGTTGCCTTATCACGTCGTTGACACATCTCAAGAGCGCTTCCCGGAACAGACTGTAAAGTGTAGTGACTCTGCTTTGTGGGCGAAACGTGGCAGCCAATTGCGCACAGCAGCATCCCACAAACAGTCACGGATTGACTGACCGCATTTTTGTTTCTTTTGAAGGGATCATTATTACTCAAGGAAAGCGATCGGCCAGTCAACTAACAACCGGGTTCCTAGTCTCTGCTAGGTAAACAAGTGGCGTGTGGAGTAAGGAAACTTACCTATGGTTTCGCCCTGACCCTCCCCGGGAATCAATCCTAATTTCCTCCGCGTTGCCTTGTGAGCAACTCTTATGCTTTTATATTTGAATCCACATTCAGCCGGGAACATGCACCAGCAGTGATTGGCGGGGTTGGTTTCACAGTCAGATCCTCTGTGAGTTACAGGCCAAGCCTGATGCAGTTAAACCGCTCAATGGCTAATGCTGGCCATTTTTCCATTTGTTCCAAGTTGCGGTTCCTTTACACAGCCCCGAGCGCTAGGGAGAGGCTCAGATTCATTGCTCAGATGTATTTGCATTGCTGGATTGAGCACAGCATTATGTTTCAGGAAATGTGCAACAGGCAAACATGAGCCATTGAGGTAATATCGAACAGCTGTAGATCTTGGACAGACTGTGAGGCTAATGAGCCCTGACCACAGTACAGTACAGTACAGCCACAATGACACTGTGCACCCATCCCACCCACGATCTGAGAGCCAGGCAGGGGAAGGGAAGCTCCATCTCTTGTCCATTTGATGCGACAGATATCACCCTGACCGCAAACCTTGACCCCCACCACCCCAGAACAGTCCGTACAATAAAAGGTATTGGCGTTAATTGAATGGGATGTGTTATCGTGGACTGAACAGTCGAACCAGAGGACACAGCCTGAAATCGAAGCGGGGTAAATTCAGACCGGGCACACGGTAAACTGAACTGGCTCCCCAGTGAGACGGTGGAAGCAGAAAACGTTGTTTGTATCGAGAACAAACGAGATAGATTTCTGCTGGAAACGAATATCTCGGGACAGATGTTGGATGGATCTTGGTCTTCTTTCGCCGAGCAAGTTTTTACGCATTTTCTCCCTCTCCCCAGCACAAAATATACAGTCAATTCACGTTATAGTGTATTCTGTGAAGCGCTTTGAGAACGTCTAAGCGATGTGATAATGATCCCTTCAAACTTAAGGATTATTCTGTTATATCATAATACAGTCAGTAATAACCTGAACAGCTTTGAGAAGACTTGATGTTGTGTGCGCTGTTCCTAATGAAAGGATTATTAGGAAGCGGTGAGCGATACAATGACCTACCCATGTTGATGCTGTCTGCGTCGTTTTCCCCACTCAGACATGGATACACGAGCAGCCGGACTAGCCACTCCAGCCGTAGGTACTTCTCGCTCGTCCCTTTGGCCTCGTGAACCCCCTGTCAGGGAAGCACCAAACATTAACCCTTTCAATCAAGTGAGTGGAGATCGCCCATGAATCTTTTTTGGTTCCTGAGGGTTAGACTGCGCTTCAAAGAGGTTCTCTCAATTCCCAGGAATCTTCACGGCTGAAAGGGGGAAAGATCTAATCTAGAGCGCTCACCTCGCAAGCGAGAGGACCCGGGTTCAATTCCCGGGCAGGGCGAAACATTGGAAAGTTTCCTTACTCCACACACATGCCTCTGTTGACCTAGCGGTAAGTAGGAACCCAGTTGTTAGTCGATTGGCGGATCCCTATTCCGGGGTAATAATCCCTTCAAAAAAATTGAAATAATGAAATAATTAAATGGGACGCTGCTGTGAGCAATTGGCTGCCGCGTTTCGCCCACAAAACGTACAGTCAATTTACTTTGCAGCGTATCCTGTGAAGCGCTTTGAGACGTCTCGATGACGTGATAAGACGTTGGGTCAAATGCAATGATTATTCTTATCTTCTCAGCATCTGGATCTAGAGGGACGTTCTGGAATGACTCATAATGAACCTCCAGCTGTATTTGGGCACCCCCTCCCCCCCCCCACCCCCCCCCCCACACACAGCCGCCTTCCCCCCGCTTCCTCCCCCACACCTCCAGTCCTGCAACTTGGCTTCCCTATGAAAGAATCCCACTGAGAAACTACCGTGAATTATTCACTACTGGGCTGTGGCCTGGCACAGAATATTGGCCAGGGTTAAAAGTGGGTAATGGAGCCAGGGTGGACCTGTGCCAAGCTAGCTCCCCAACCCCACCTCGCTGTCTGGGGAACACTTCCCCCTTTACAACCGCCTCTATCCAGTGGCATTTACAGTAACTGGACAGTTGTGTTCTTGCACTTCCTCCTGGCTTGTGACATTCACACCGATGTGACTTCCTGTTAAATATACTTTAACACAAGTGTAAGCTCATGGTAGCAAACAGTCATTACAGTCTATTCTTCACAGTGACGATTTTCTGTACTCTTAGGCCATATTCGGTCACTCAATCCACGAGTTCTTGTGGGACGCTGCTGTGCGCAATTGGCTGCCGCGTTTCGCCCACAAAATACACAGTCAATCCACTTTAACAGTGTATCCTGTGAAGCGCTTTGAGATGTCTCGAAGGCGTGATAAGGCGCCATATCAAATGCAAGGATTATTATTATTACTATGCAATTAAAGGCAGGTCCAAGGATCAATAGCCCTTTGGCTTTTTTTCTGCTCAATCCTCGCAACTGCATTTTAAAATACTCTGTGATTAAACTGACCACGAGAGCAATCCTGCTTGTGTTATTCAGCCCGACTAGACAAGGATCTGAAATGAAATGCCAAAAGCAGCCAAGAACAGCACATGAAGAGACTATTTGGCCACGATGGGAGCTAGCGCTTTAGAGAGGAAAGCAGTCTATGTGATCAGTCTTCTCTCAATCATCGTCGAGGGCCAGTTTCGACCGCGCCTTCTGCCTCCCTCCTACCCCCATCCTCCTCACCCTCTACCCCCTCCTGAACCCAATCCCCAGCTCGATTCCAAATCCCTGACTGTCCAGCGCCTTGGGACGTCCTCCCGACGTGAAAGGCACTGTGTAAATGCCATTTGTTGTGGTTGTTGTTGCTGCTTTGAAGTGGCGCGACGGGGTAGAGAGGGTCGTAGGAACAATAGGAACAGGAGGAGGCCATTCAGCCCCTCGAGCCTGTTGTGCCATTCTATTAGATCATGGATGATCTGCACCTCAACTTCAATTTAATATTAAATTAAATCTAACATCAAATAATTTGGATGAAGAAAGATTATGTATCCACTGGATTCTCCTCTCACACAGGCATCGTACATGGGGTGGGGGTTGGTGGTGGGGGGGGAGAGTTGGAGAGGGGGGTGTGGGAGGTGGGGAGTTGGAGAGGGGGGGTGTGGGGAGGTGGGGGAGGGCGGCAACCGAGCTGGGGAAAGAGAAGGGTTTAACTTCAGAAAGAATAAGGAAGTTTTAGTCTTACAAAACAAGCTACGCCAAAAACATAAACCACGCAAATGTGTTCCTGCAGGAATTTGAGCCGAAATGACTGTCGCTGCAGTGGGTGGTGTTGTGTGGTGTGAAAATGAACGTTTAAAAGCTTCAAAGAGGAAGTGTGTGTGCGCTGTGGACTGACACGTCTTTCTCAGTTCTTCTTTAGTTCTTTTTTGTCTCGGTCCATGTTTACACTGTGAGTAACCTCGGTCACGAGCCGGGTACCAGCAAGGAAACCCAATGGATAACTAGCTTCCTCTACTGCCAGTGTGCCAACGCTATGCCTCGATGTATTCCCTTAGCGATCACCGCATGGGCCAAAGATGGGTGATTGGAGTTGAGGTACAGATCAGCCTCGATCTAACAGAATGGTGGCTGGCTCCAACCTCCTGCAAGTCCCATTGTGCCCTCCCTCGTCCGCTCTGCCATCGGTGGCCGCGCTTTTAGCCACTAACGCCCGAAACGCTGGAACTCTCTTCCTCTATCCCTCTGCCTCGCCCCTTGATTCCCCATCTTCAGGTCGCGCCTGAAGAGCTTCTTCGACCGTGGCTACAGTCACCTCCCCC
This sequence comes from Callorhinchus milii, assembly GCF_018977255.1. Lineage (NCBI taxonomy): Eukaryota > Metazoa > Chordata > Chondrichthyes > Chimaeriformes > Callorhinchidae > Callorhinchus > Callorhinchus milii. The sequence continues at coordinate 1,173,680 of NW_024704758.1, forward strand.
CCCCACCCCTGGCTTGGCGTTATCTCCACCTGTCTAGCGCTCTGGGTCGCTACCCTGTGCGAAGGGGCTCTATATCAATGTAAGTTGTTGCTGTTGTTGTCGGAACAGGCTTGAGGGGCTGAATAGCCCAAAACTGTTCCTGTGTTCCAGGAGCCTGAAATGACTCCGAGTGTTGGCTCATTGTGAAGCTCATTGAATCGTTACATCATGAAGATGCCTTTAGGTGACTCCTGCGTGGGGAGTGGGGAGGGGGGGGGTGGGAGAGGGAAATTCTTCACCACTCTTGCAGCCTATCTTGCAACACGTTTCCTCGTATCCCAGGCGCACACTCCCCATTAACTCATTACACCATCCTCACCATCAACAACCCGGGTCTTAAGTCTTCTCTGCTCTTCCCTTAGAATACGATGTGAGGGCTTTGCTGCGGTTTCAAATTAACACAACAACGTCCCCTTCACTTCTAATTAACCTCTCTGCGCAAAGCGTTCTCAGACAGTTTTCCTCCATGAAATGCCCATCACTACCAGTGCTCGCCTGGCTCCACTATCTCTTTAGATCAATTTTCAAGGTCTTCACCCTCACCTACAAATCCATCCACTCTCTGATCTTCTCCTCCACTCAACTAACTTGGGCTTCTTACCGTCCTCCACCCGACCATCAGTTGCTGAGTGTTCAGCGCCTTGGGACGTCCTCCCGACGTGAACGACGCTATTGCCCCTAACATTTGGAACTCGCTCTCGCCCCTTATATTCCTGTCTTTACGTCCTGCCTCACATCCACCCTCTGAGAACATGCCAATGGTCACCATCCCCTCCTCTACTCTACTCCCGTCCCCTCTCACTTGCTCGGCATCTAAACCCTTCTAAACCCTCCAAGCCGTTCCCCTACATAATGGGTGTTCTATAAATGTAAGATTTTTGTAGATGTGAGCGGGAGAGGAGGGCTGGTGTGTCACACTCGGGGAGAGGGGCAGAAGACAGAGGCACAGCTCAGCACTCTGAATCATAAAAGCAATGGATAGTACCGCACATGAGGTTAATTCTGTACTAAAGGCCCGCTCGCGACTTGATGTGATCAACAGGCCTTGAGCAAGAGGGCAAAGGGCGACTGAAGGCATTGATAACTGAGCACAATACAAAGGGAGATTCCTTTGTAACAATTCAGATTCTGTGACATCTCAGTCGGGGCTCTCCTCGCTCCAAACAGTCTCTCTGTTTCCCAGACAGAAAAACAAAGAACATATTTGCACAGAAGAGATTTGGTTTCGAAACTGCACCTCTATCTCTCTGTCCAGGTAATGTTTGCCGAGGGGGGGGGCGGGGCCTGGACCTGTTTAATGCGATAAGCCCGAATGTCAGGGCTACCTTGCTTCGATTATTTAGACTCGGGGTGAAAGGTCAAGGTTTCAGTGCAGACAACCCCGTCAAAACGAACGATTCCGATTGTATTTTCCACTTTACTACAAACAACTTACATTCACGTAGCCAAGACATCACCCCAGGTCTGCAGACTGTCTACCAGCCTATAGACTGGTCTGGTGTCTGGCAAGCTTCCCCGCTGCTTGTCCAGCTAGGACCGCCCTACCTGTTAGGGCTTTGGCTTGCAGGGTTAAAACAGGAGCTGAGTGGGATGATCCCCTGCCTCCAGTGACTTGTCTACCCTTCCAGGTCCTGCCAATGTGCCAGGACCCACTCATTAGCAGTGCCCTGGAATACTGCGGACCCATCTGGCTTAGGAACCAGACTAGAGACCGTCACAGAGGACTGGCTCATCCGACAGTCCATTAGCAAGCATGTCACCTTGGAGCCAGTTCTGGTGCAAGGAGACCCCATCTACCTCCCCCCCCACCCCACTCTAAGGGGGATCGGCAGACTGTCTAACCAGGGTATTGGGGTTACAGACTAGTGAAGCTCAGGTTCACATAACTATCTTACCTGAAGCACCAGTAACATCTGGGAGATGGATGGAGACACCTTGGTGTGCGTTTGATGCAGCAAGTTCTCCAGATTGACTTTCAACAGAACCCGATCTCGGAATCCAAGCAAAGCCATCTGCCGCACAGTCAGCTCCTGCCCCTAAACAAAGGGCTCAATATGAGAATCACTTTGCGTTATTTTTAACTGGAAAGACGGGGTGGTGATCATCCCCTCTGCTGTGTGATGTGCCAGCTCAATGATAATTCAAGCGATGCAGTATAATAATGAGAAAAATAATCTTTGCATTTGACACAGCGCCTCATTACGTCATCGAAACGTTTCAAAGCGCTTCACAGGATACGCTGTTAAGTGAATTGACTCTTTATTTTGTGGGCAAAACGCAGCAGCCAATTGCGCACGGCAGCGTCCCACAAACAGTCGCGGATTGAAGTGACCAAATGATTACTTAAAAAAAAATTTTATTGGTTTTTTGAATGGGTTATTACCCCCTGGAGAGGGCCAATGGACAAACAACTGGGTCCCTACTGCTAGGTAAACAGAGGCGTATGGAGCAAGGAAACTTCCTTAAGGTTTTGGCCTGCCTGGGAATCAAACCCAGATCCTCTGCTCTAACGATTATGTTACAGGACTCCGATATTGGGGCACTTACACACTGAAATGTAACATGGCTGAACGCAGTTTCAGTAAGTGCTTTAGAACGTGTCGCTTTTAATTGTTTCTCAGTAACGTTTGGTGCTCTGTCTCCTTGGTTCATTGAACTTAAAGTCAAGTTAGAACTGGCAGCAAGGAATAACAACAACAAGTTGCATTCATATAATGCCTTTCTCATCGATAGAAGGTCCCATGGGGCTGGACAGTGAAGGGTTTGCACCCGAGTTGGGGATTGGAATCAAGAGGGGTGGAGGGCATTGGAGGAGGGGGGGTGGGGGGCTGGGGGTGAGAGGATGACCGAAGATACGGTCAAAGAGGAAGGAACTAGCGAGGAAGCTTGCCCCTCAGCTGCCAGCCTGACCTCCAGCACTGGTAATCATCACTCACAATATTCGGCATTTTCAAAATCTTAACAATAATATTAATAATAATAATAATAATCTTAGCGTTTGACAAAGCGACTTATCACATCTTCAAGACGTCTCAAAGCGCTTCACAGGATATACTGGAAAGTGAATTGACGATTACAACATAAAGCGAAATTGATTTAGATAATATCTGAAAACCTTTGTTACAAAGGCCTTTGGAATCTATTTAAAGAGGTAATGAATCAACCAAAGAGAAAGGGCATATGAAACAGCAAGGAATAGCGGCAAGACTGGTGTCTGGGAGGAATACAGAAAGCAGCGAAACAAGACGAAAGAAATAATATGGAGGAAGACGCACTTACCTGCACGGGATAGAATATGGCCTGGAGAGTGGGCAATATCTCAGTGAAGAAGTTATCCCAGTTTTCCGTCAAAGCTTCCAACAGTCTTTCACCTAAGGGAAAACAGAGCGACATCAAGGACAGTAATAGGAAATAAAAAAAAACACAAGAGTTGTAATGTTTAGCTAAATGTCTCCTTTATCCAAATGCTTAATAATAATCCTGGCATTTGATATAGCCCCTTATCACGTCTTCGAGACATCTCAAAGCGCTTCACGGAATATACTGTAAAGTGAATTGACTGTATATTTTATGAGCGAAACTCGGCAGCCAATTGCACACAGCAGCGTACGCACAAATAGTCGTGGATTGAGTGACCGAATTATTATTATTATTCGTTTTATTCATTTTTTGAAGGTATTATTACCCCCAGAAAAGGGACTAACAACCGGGTTCCTACTTACTGCCCGGTAAACAGAGGCGTGCGGAGTAAGGTAACTTGCCCAACTTTTCGCCCTGCCCGGGAATCAAACCCAGGTCCTCTCGCTTGTGAGGCAAGAGCTCTAACCCCTGAGCTACAGGCCTTAGATTAACATAACAGGATGTGAGGACTGAGGGAAATGAGGCAGCAACAACAAGAAATTTGGGGCGTCCTCCTGACATGAAAGGCCTAAACAAATGTCATTTGTTGTTCTTGTTGTGTTGCTACGCGCAACTGACTGCTGCTTTCGCTCCCAAAATACGCAGTAAATCCACTTTGTGAATGTTTCAGTCCTCTGGATATCACGAGGACTGCATCAAATTTTATTAAGGATTATTAATTATTATTATAAATACAGGCTAAGGCTTCTGCTACACTGCTCTATTCAATATCCCCAGTTTAGTTACAGTGTGGCTCACGTACAGAGCAAAGCTCGCTCTACGCTGTCTTGTGACGACCGTCTTTATATTACGAGGGACGTACGATTAAGAGGTTAAACTAAACAGCGGAACATTTTCACATCGCACCTACCTTCATTACCCTGCACTCTTTCCTCCAAAATGCTCAGACCTTTGGAAAGAAGGTGGTTCTGACAAAGGGAAAAGGAAGGAAACAAGTGAGAATGAAACGAACATTAGAGAGTTTATGTGAATGTAAAACCTCAACTGATACGTGGATGGACAGAATTTAGCATCCAGGATCCTTCTGCAACCGGCAACTGATTGACCTGATCCTGTGGAGCACCTCTCAGCAGAGAAAGTGGTTAGAAAGTGGATAGGCGCTGAGCGCACTCTCCTCGCCAGCGAGAGTTACCCGGGTTCAAATCCCCGGCGGGGCCAAAAGTTAGGCAGGTTTCCTTACTCCACCCGCCTCTGTTTACCCAGCAGTAAGCAGGAACCCGCTTGTTAGTCGATTGGCGGATCCCTTTCCGGGGATAATAATCCCTTCACAAATAATAATAATAATAAAGCGGTCACTCACTCCACGACTGTTTGTGGGACGCTGCTGTGCGCGATTGGCGTTTCGCCCACAAAACATGCAGTCAATTGACTTTACAGTGTATCCTGTGAAGCGCTTTGAGACGTTTCGAAGACGTGATGACGCGCTGTATCAAATGCAAGGATTATTATTATTATTATTATAAAATGTGTAATTGTGAGGCTTGTTTTTGCACTAACCCAGGCTGCGGAACCCTCTCCCTCTATCCCTCCGCCTTTCCCCTTTCCTTCCCCACTTTCAGATCGCGCCTGAAGACCTTCCCTCTTCGACCGTGCCTACGGTCACCTCCCCCCTTCCCATCAGCTCGGGGTCGGGCTCCGCCACTGTCAGGCGCTCTGGGACGCTACCCTGCGTGAGGGGCGCTGTGGGGCAAGTTGCTGTCTTTGTCCAAACCCAAGCCACGTGAGGCATTTGCAAGAGAGAAGAGGGTTTGGGTTAGGAGCCGGGCAGATGCGCTCGAGGTGAGGAACCAGAGTGTCCAGGTCAATAATCTAGTGGAAGATACAACATAGCAATGCGTGCCAGAGATCAGCTGAACTAACAGCGGACTAATTATGGCTGTGGCTTGGTTAATAGGTCACAGCAGTGCACAGAAACAGCTCCATTCAGCAGAGGCTGACAAAAGGGAACGTGTCATTTTGTTTTTAAAAAAAAATGCTCATTTATATTATTCGGCGTCTATCACTTGCTTTGAACTCGCCAACAATCTGGAAGTGCCGTGGTTTAAGCAACAGGTCCTACAGTCAACCTGATTCCTTTTGGTGGGGGAGGTGTCCGCTGGGAGATCTTGGAGAGATTGGTGGTGCTGAGGAAAGGGGAAGGTATCTGCTGGGGGTGTGGGGGTTGGCGTGGTGGGGTGGGGGTGGGGGAAGGGGGGGGTGGGGAGAGAGAGGCATTCTCGAGCTGTACAATAATGCGGGCCCAGGTCACCTCTCTGTCACACACTCCCCGTCCCCCACCGGCTTGTGGTTGTTCGATTCAAGATCTTCTCACTCCCTTTCGAATCCCTTCATGCCCAGGCAGCCCCCCCTACCTCTCCGACCTGCTTCTATAGGAACGGGAGGAGGCCATTCAGCCCCTCGAGCCTGTTCCGCCGTTCACGGCTGATCTGTACCTCGAGTCCAATTCCCCCCTCAGAGAGGGTCTTGGCCAAATAAACTTGAGACCCTCTCTGGTCTTGACAATCCAGCCTGACTGACGGAGGCCACTTGAAAACCTCCAGAAAACGAAGAAAGGTTTGAAGTAACAAAAAGAAAAATTAAAATGTAACAAACCCGACACGAGGAAGGAAGGAACACGAGCCCCCACACTGCAGAGACTAAGACACAAGGTCGCTCGGTTTGCCGCTCACCGACATTATCTTTATGAGTTACAGCCTTATCTTCAGTGTACTTTGGTCGCATTACCCGCGCTCTCAAGACATGGCGCACGCTTCTCCGACCAGCGTTAACGTGTGAATGGTACGTGCTCTGCCGTGATTGTATAAACGCGGTGGAGGTTGCTGCTCTCGGTGGCCGTGCGCTGAGCGAGCTTTGGGGGGTGGGGGGGGGGTGGTGGGGGGGGGGCAGATGTGCGCGGCTATTGGCACTTCCTGTTAAACTCGCACATCGTCAAAAATACGTTGAGACATACTGGTCCGTCGAGCAAGCTTGATAACCACCACGCAGCTCGCTTGCTTGTGTTTCTCACCTGTTTCACATCAAGCTCACAAGATCAAAGGAACAGTTCGATGAAGCCCCTTCCTGCCTATTTGATCACATCCTTCCATCTCACCCAATCTAATATATCCTCCCATGACAGCATCAAGCTGTTTCTTAAATCAGACCCAGCGTCCTGGATTCAATCACCCGGCAACTCGTGCCGCTGTTAATTTAATTTAACCTTCTCGTTAAAGAGATGCTTCCTGGTGTCTGAATTTGCCTTTCAAACGGTCCCCTCGTGACCTGCTGCCTTGGGCGTATCTACAAGGGTTGTTTCTCAACCATTTAGCATGGTGTACACTTCTTTAAGGTCCCTTGTGAGATAATAATAATAATCCTTGCATTGGATACAGCAGCGTCCCACATGCACGCGTGGATTGAGCGACCAAATTATTAATTAATTAATTTATTTGGGGAGTGGGGGTGGTGAGAGGGAAAATTACCTCCTGAAAGCTATCTGCCACACAACTAACGACCAGTTTGCTACTTACGGCTCGGTAAACTTAGGGGTGTGAGTAAGGAAACTTGCCTGAGGATTCATCCCACCCGGGAATCGAACCCGGGTTCTCTCGCTTGCGAGGCGAGTGCTCTAACCACTAAGGTACAGGAGGTGTCTTACTCTTCTTAGTTTTCTGCAGGCAGAATTTCAGTCCTCTGATGCTTAACTGAGATAAAACTATTCGTTGATCGTGCCAACGTAGGACCTGTCCTGCAGGCCTTTGATGCGGAGAAACAGTTGAAGTTTTTTACCTGAAAATAATCTGTGATGAATGGTCCGAGCTCACTCTTCAGCAGCTGCCTGTGGAGGGAGATTCAGATTCACGGCCGTTAGTTATTGCATAGCGGGAGATCCAAAGCACAATGGATTCAGCCTCATCATGTGAGCGTCAGCCACATCTAAGCGCTCCGTCTGGCGCGAAGGGGGCTATATAAATGCAAGTTGTTATTGTTAGGTGGAGGGGTTGGAGGTGCGGGGAGGGGTTGGGGTTGGACGGAGGGGTTGTGGGTGGACGGAGGGGTTGGGGGTGGGCGGAGGGGTTGGGGGTGGGTGGAGGGGTTGGAGGTGGGTGGAGGGGTTCGGGGTTGGGCTTGGCAGGGGGGTTGGGGGTGGCGCGGAGGGGTTGGGCGTGGGCGGAGGGAGAAAAGAGATTCTGATGCTCAGGTTGGTGAAGGTTGGAGTCCTGTAGCTCAGTGGTTAGAGCACTCGCTTTGCAAGTGAGAGACCTGAGTTCAATTCCAGGCAGAGGGCAAAATCTTGGGCAAGTTTCCTTACTCCACACAGAGCCTAATAATAAACCCTCCAAAACCAAAAACAATAATAAATTGGTCATTTTCAATCTACGACTGTTTGTGGGACATTGCTGTGCGCAATTGGCTGCCGCGTTCGCCCACAAATATACAGTCAATTCACTTTACAGTATATTCTGTGAAGCGCTTTGGGACGTCCTCCCGACGTGAAAAGCGCTATATCAAATGCAAGGATTATTATTATTATTATTATTATAAGAGGAAGATTGATCCCGAACCCTGAGCTGTGCTGCCCGTGACCAGGAAGTGGTTGGAACTAACAATGGACACGTTGCTAAACAGCTGCTCGTAAACTTACCGAATGTTTTCATTCAGAGAGAACAGCTCATTATCTTGCAGACTTCCTCCCTGGAACACTTTGATCACTGCTTTCTGCACACTGCGGAGGAAATAAAGAAAGAACAGAAATCAGCAAATGAATAACAAGGTCAAATAATAAACCTGTAGCATCCCCTTTAAGCCGAGGCTTTACAGCTCTGTTCGATGGGGCCTCAGCCTGATACCAACTTCTTATTTGTTTAATATAATAATAATAATCCTTGCATTCGATAGAATGCCTCATCACGTCTTCAAGACGTCTCAAAGCGCTTCACAGAATATACTGTAAATAATAATAATAATAATCCTTACATTTGATATAGCGCTTTTCACATCGGGAGGACATCCCAAAGCGCTTCACAGAACACACTGTAAACTGAATTGACTGTATATTTGTGGGCAAACGCGGCGGCCAATTGCACACAGCAGCGTCCCACAAACAGTCGTGGATTGAGCGAACAAGTTCTTTTTTTAAACGGTTTATTACTCCCGGAAAGCGATTCGCCAAACACCCGGGTTCCCACTCACTGCCGGGTAAGCAGAGGCGCGTGGAGTAAGGAAACTCGCCTAAGGTTTCGCCCCCTGCCCGGGAATCGAACCCGGGTCCTCTCGCTTGCGAGGCGAATGCCCTAACCACTGAGCTACAGGACTCCATTCTTTACAAGCCCACAGTACGAGTGCGGTGCCTTGAGGCGGCCTCCAACACGTGAGCGTGCCTTACCTGTTCCAGGCCCGGTTAGAGTTGAGCAGTGCTGCCTGCCTGACGGCGTGGAAGCGAGGTAAGTCACTGAGCACGGGGGAGCTCATGAAACGAGGCCGGGGTCTTCGGAAAGAGCCCATCCCCTCCCCCCCTTGTGGGCTGCACCAGGCAGCGGGGGTGGGCAGGGTCTTTAGCTGAATCGGGGTACACGGCGATGGGTCTCACCCTAAGCCCTTAAGAAGTCGGCGTGTTTCTTGGGGTATTCAGCGTCACCCTCCCGACGTGAAAGGCGCTCTATAAATGGAACCTTGTTGTTGTTGTTGTTGTTGTATTCCCGGCCAGGCCTCTCTCTCTCTACCTCCGACAAAGCAAACCTGCAATAAGATGAGGCAAACATATTTAAACATCTCTCGCCATTTCCCTCGTCAGTGATACTTCCAGTAAAAGTGAACTGGTATTTCACCCACGCAACCTACAGTCAACTCACTTCACAGTGTACGCCGTGCAACCCTCTTGAGACGTCTCGAATCTGCGTCTAAAATTCACCTCAAGAGCTTCGAAATTTATCTTGTGCGGCAGGCGCTCTATATATATCAGCCACGCCGGTAAAAGATCGCAACCCCTGAAAGATCAATGGACCCATCAAGTCCATCCCTTCCACAGCCCCCACAAAGATTACCCGCCGAGAACTTGCATCGTACCGCAGCGTAAAAGATCTTAAGGCGCTCGAGAAACACGATGACAACGACAACTTGCATTTGTGGAGCGCCCCCCCCCCCCCCCCCTCCCCCCACTCCACTCAAGCTTCACGAGGTCAACTCACCCATCTCGTTAAAGATGCCGCAAAATAGCAGAAAAATGAACCTTTTGACGACTGAGGCTTCGGGAGAACAAAACTGCTGAGTCTAACTGCCTGATGTGAACCTGAAGAGGGAGCTCTGTTACAGAACACAATCACCATCACGCACGATCCTACACCTCTCAATGCGCGAGACTTTGCAATCTATAAGCAAACCTCTCCGCTCGAATTTTTAACTCAGGTTTTCCTCCAGCGTTCAGGCTCTCGACCTGACCTCAAAAGCCTCACGTTGTCACTGCAGACACGAGCTTCACACCGGAGATTCAGGCTTCCTCTGGAATCTAAAATAACCCTCCCCTCGTTCTGAATGTCACAAGCAGAGGAGGTTTCAAAGGGCATCTCATTCTCACGTATTTTCTCGCAAGGGTTTCAAAACGAAAGCAATTAAAATGACATGAAACACGGCAGGTCACATGTCGCCAGAGAAACACCGAGTCCAAACCATTTCTCTGGCCGTTAGAGGCAAGAGTGGTGACCGGGACAATATGTTTACACACAGCACCCACCCTCGTCAGCTGACTGACTCAGTGGCGTATTCCTCTCCAAGATCGTCTCTGAGAACAGAAAGATTGATCTGGGATCCTTTTGAAGCTTGGCTGAGTTGATTGCGTTCTTGCCTTTAGGTCTTACGGTTGTGGGTTCAAGCTCTATGTCTGAACCTGAGCCCAAAGTCTAGACTGATGCTTCAGTGCAGGACTGAGGGAGCCCTGCATTGTTGGGAGGTGAGACATTAAACTAAAGTCCTGCCTGCCCGTTCAGAGGGTCATTTCTCTTGACATTATCCAAGAGAAGATCTTCTTCTCGAGTCCTGGGCCTGTGGAGTTCCGTAGCGCAGCGGTTAGAGCCCTCGCCTCGCAAGCGAAAGGACCGGGTTTGACTCCCAGGTGGGGCGAAATCCGAGGCAAGGTTCCATACTCCACACGCCTCTGTATACCTAGCAGTCAGTAGGAATCCCTTTTGTCAATCGACTGGCGGATCCCTTTCCAGGGATAAAAATCCCTGTTAAAAAAAAATGTGGCTGCTGCGTTTTGCCCACAAAATACACAGCCAATCCACTTTACAGCGTATCTCGTGAAGTGTTTTGAGACACCTCAACGCTGAGATAAGGCGCTGTAAAAGATGTAAGGATTATTATTAATATTACAATACCAATGCTCCAGATAAACACACATGGCTCTTCGCGGGACCTTGCTACACACAAGTTAGTCGCAGTTCTTCCCAACAAAACAACTTGACAGCAGTTCCCTGTGAAATGCTTCGAGGTTAAAGGCACGATGTGAAACACACAAAGTATTTTTAATAAGGATGTCAGCAAATTCCAGCTCCTGGGCCCAGCGTTACTGTGCCGCGCAATGACTACATTGCCTCTGCCATTCAGAGCTGCCAGGCCGTTAGTTAATGACTGTTGGCTGGGTTGAAGGTAACGCTAATCTGCAGGGCAGGTGTTAAACATTTGAGGTGACAGCCAGTGTGGAAATGGCCAGATGCTCAGAGACTGGTAAGGGTTCGATACTGTTTGACTACCGTGTGACTGCATGAAATAACTTAAGAGTCAAGTCAGGTTATCTAGAAAACACAGAGTCGGTATTTTGCTTAATAAATGAACGCCGGCAGTGTTAGCTCATCGACCTGTTGGGCCAAATGGCTTTTTTTTCATTCTAATGGAAGGTACATGCGGAAAGCATCCCGTGCAGGGAGCTGTCAGTCCTAATAAGGAGTAACAACAACAACAACTATATCGCGCCTGTCATGAGGGGTGGACAGCACTTTATGTTGGAAACTATACAACAACAACTTGCAACAACTATCAACTGGCCTTCACGCAGGGTAATGTCTCAGAGTACTTGACCATATACCTCGTACCCATTGAGGTTATTATGCTGTTTCGTGTATATGTGTAAGCGTGTGCATCAGGTTATCTATATGCGTGAGTCCCTGTGTATGTATACGTATGTATGTATACGTGTGTGTGTGTGTGTGTGTGTGTCTGTATGTGTGTATATGTGTGTGTTTGTATATGTGTGTGTGCATATATACATGTGTGTGTATGAATACATGTCTGTGTGTATGCATACGTGTGTGTATCTATACATGTGTGTATGTATATGTATTTATGTATACGTGTATGTATACGTGTGTATACGTGTGTGTGTATATATGTGTGTGTATATATACACACGTGTGTATGCGAACATGTCTGTATGTGTATGTATACGTGTGGTGTGTGTGTATGTATACACGCGTGTGTATATACATGCGTGGTACTTATTTCACTGCTTATATTGTACTGTGTGTTGATGTGCACGTTTATAAATAGCAATCCTCGCATTTTATGTGCTCATGTTCCTTTATCGATGTGCTGCGTGTAGAAGATGCAAAGATGGGACAAATAATATCGCTATCTCTTGGGGTTTGTGGAGGTGGGGAACTTCCCTCCAACCTTTGTAGAAAGCTCCAGTGGCTATCATGTCAGTGTTTCTGAGAGTATATGAGTATGTGAGAGGGTGTATGTTTGTGCAAGTGTGTGTGTGGTTGGCGGGGGGGGGGGGGGGGGGGGGGGGGGGGGGGGGGGGGGGGGGGGAAGGAAAAGCATCTGAATTCTTTTGAGAACATTGAAGCTTTCCCTTGAATTTGCAGAGCTGTTATTATTACACCTTTTTGTATTAGACGCAATAGGCAATCTGAGAGTTTCACCCCATGAGCTGATTTCCTGTAAACAGACTAATGGCAGTTCAGCGATAACAGAACCACAGAAGGTGTCTGTATGAGGTATGCAAACCCTGACAATAAACCGATACGTGCGCTGGTCTTAATCTAACGTCAAATCACTGCTCAGGCCACCGAACCTCTTACAACTGGCATTTCTACATCTCCCCTCACGCAGGGGGGAGTCTGACGGTGTCATGTTGCAGTGCACGCACATTGCATTTACGTTCCACCCACATTATCAGTCGTATAATTCGGATGGGGTTGAAAATCAGTGGTCCTCAATGGGATTCATCACCAGTGACTCAGTTGCTCGGGGAATCACGCACTGCCACAAACGCACACATACACACACTCTCTCTCTCTCTCTCTCTCTTTCTTACACACTCATACGCTTTCACACTCACTGACATAATAGGCGTTGGAGGCTTTCAGAACGGTTGGGAGAGAAATTGCCCACCTCCAGAAACAACACGAGACGACACAAAAATTTGTCTAGCGCCTTTCACGTCGGAGGATGTCACAAGGCCCCGAAAAACAGCCCGAAGGCCTTATTATTTGGCCCATCTTTACATCCTCCAGACACACACACACACACACACAGCACATGTCATAAAGAAACAGAAGTGGCCGGGAACACACAGCATCTATGGAGAGAGGAACGTCAATGACCTTTCGGCGGAACTGGTGACGCGAAGTGGTCATTCACTTGAAACCCCGACTCACTTTCTCCACTCTCCATAGATGCTGCCTGACCCGCTGGATGTTCCCAGTCACTTCTGTTTCTATTTTAGATTTCCAGCATCTGCAGTATTTTGCATAAAGTATTTGCATTCTTTTGTATAAGGAAAGGACATAGGATGCAAGGATTACTATTACATACACACACACACACGGTAGTACGTGATGCCTGTTACTCACTGCTAGTTCTCCTGTCTCTACTCTGAGTAATAACTCGTAAATCTTACTGTGGCCGCTGCTATTTTCAAACTTCCTAACACAAACCACCAACACGTCTCACCCCCTCACTGAGAGAGGACCTCCCGATAACCATTCACATTATTGCTGAGGTATCTGTGGAACAAGTGTTAATAATTATAATCCTTGCATCTGATATAATAATAATAATAATCCTTGCATTTGATATAGCGCCTTATCACATATTCCAGACGTCTCAAAGCGCTTCACAGGATATACTGTAAACGGAATTGGCTGTGTATTTTGTGGGCGAAACGCAGCAGCCAATTGGGCACAGCAGCGTCCCACAAATAGTCATGGATTGAGTGACCAAATTATTATTATTTTTAAGTGATTATTACCCCCAGAAAAGTGATCCGCCAATCGACTAACAACCGGGTTCCTACTTACTGTGAGGTAAACAGAGGTGTGTGGAATAAGGAAACTTACCTGATGTTTCACCCCACCCGGGAATCGAACCCAGATCCTCTGCTAATTAATGATGAAGTGAGACAGTTTACGTCGTGGCTTCTGACACACAGCCTGAGCGTAAGGCTGTTCCCAGCCAACTAAACTATCTCCGTGGCCCCTTATCGCAGGCTTGTCAAACTTATCTGTTAGTGACGAGGAAGCTCAGTATTCAAAAGCTGTTTACAGCTTGGTTTACAACACTTGCTTCCACTTTGCTGCCGTTCCACAGTTATATTCTCGAATTCAAGCTCCTCATCCTCACCTACAAGGCCATTCACGGCCTCGCTCCCTCCTACCTCTCTGACCTACTACCCCCCTACCTACCCGCCCGTACCCTCCGTTCCTCTGGCTCCGGTCTGCTCCACATCCCCCGCCCCAACCGCCCTACCATCGGTGGCCGGGCCTTCAGCCTCTCAGCCCCGAGGCTCTGGAACTCTATCCCCAGTGCCTTCGCCGCCTCCTCCCTTTCCTCCTTCAAGGCCGGTCTCAAGACCTTTCTCTTTGACCGAGCCTTCGGCTCCCCTCTCGACTCTCTTCCCCCTCCTCGCTCCCTCCCTTCCCTCCCCTCACCCTGACCATTTCCCCACTGCTCGGGTCCTGACCCAACTGTCCAGAGTCTTGGGACTTGAAAGGCGCTCTATAAATGGAATCTTGTTGTTGTTGTTGTTGTTATATTAAATGTTTAGAATTAACATTCTTGACGTCAACTACAACAGTTAGTCACTGTTCTCATAGACCATGAGAGAAAGTGAAAGAGAGAGAGAGAAAACACATAAGAGCAGAATGTATTAGGATGAAAGGCACTGACAATGCTATACATTGTAATGCCTTTTGAAACATCCAACATTTAATCTTGATAGCAAGGGATCAATCTCTCTGAGAATTAATAATTTAGTGTCACACTCTGTGTACTGTGGTTTCCTGCACCAGTAAATGCTCGGCTCCTAAATAAGCTTTCGGTAATTTGAACATTGTGGGGAGATCACTTTGATTTCAGTGACTGAATCATTTTAGGAGCTGGCTGATAATTGGAGATCGAGATTCTGAGTGGGGTGTTGAGAATGCAATGTCTTTCCTTGCCGCTGTAAAAAAAATAAGCAATCCTCGCAATTGCTATAGCGCCTTATCACGTCTTCGAGAAGTCTCAAAGCGCTTCACAGAATATACCATAAAGGGAATTGATTGTATAACACGGCAGCTAATTGCGCACAGCAGTGTCCCCACAAACAGTCATGGATTGAGTGACCACATTATTATTATTTGGAAGGGATTATTACCCCCTAGAAAAGCGATCTGCCAATCGACTAACAACTGGGTTGCTACTTACTGCTGCGTAAACAGAGGTACGTAGAGTAAGGAAACCTGCCCAATGTTTGCCCTGCTCGGGAATCGAACCCAGGTCCTCTCGCTTGTGAGGCAAGTGACCCGACCACTGAGCTACAGGACTCCACAATATGGAGGATTATCAGCCAGGACACTCTCTTTTTGAACAGGCCGACAAGTCCTTGGTTTAACATCTCCTCCGCAGACCAGTGAGACTGAATGAACAGCTTCCTCTGACAGCCGTGAAGACTCAATGGGTCTAATGGCCTCCCTTGGGTACTGCACGTTTCTATGTTTCCATGATGGAGGGCAAGGGGGGGGTAGGGGTAGGAGGGTGGCCGAACACACGGTTGAAGAGGAGGGCCTTCACACCACAATTTCTCGTGGTCCTGTCTTGCTCACCGTCAGACCCCAAAAGGGAGAACCAATTGGGATATTTCAAAGATTGGTAGACTCTTGGGAACTGTGTGCTCAGGGGTGCGGAGAAAAGGGCGGAAAATGGAATCCAAAGATGTGCCGTGATCTAA
The DNA here is from genome assembly GCF_018977255.1 of Callorhinchus milii. NCBI lineage: Eukaryota > Metazoa > Chordata > Chondrichthyes > Chimaeriformes > Callorhinchidae > Callorhinchus > Callorhinchus milii. Next base: position 1,189,326 of record NW_024704758.1, read on the forward strand.
TGAATTTGCCCAACGTAGGAATGTAGGGACAAGATGAGGACATTCAGCCCCTCGAGCCTGTTCCGTCATTCAACTGGAGCGCGGTTGATCTGTACCTCAACTCCAAACACACGCCTGTTCCCCATATCCCTTGATACCCCGACTAACAAACATCTAGCCACCTCAGTCTTGAACATTTGAATGGATCAAACATCCACGACCTTTTGGATGCTGGATCCTTTTGGGGGTCATTTTTGGTGGGCCAGGCTCCTTAGCATGAAAGAATTTCTCGTGGTCCTGTCTTGCTCACTGTCAGGTCAGGTCCGAAATAGCAAAGTTGCATAAGTCATGTAGTTCCTCCTCAGTCTGAAGGTCAGGGAGAGGTGAACACTCTGAGGATCACATCCTCTGTAGAGAGGGCCCGGAGAGCTTACGTTCCTGGAATACCTCACCTCACGTGAAAGTGAGATCACAGAGGTTAAAGGACTGGAATGTCTCTCCTCGTGTGGAGGTTCTCCAGGGGTAGAATCTCTCCACACCCACCCCCTCCCTACACACACACACACAAACTCACACCCATATTTGTGTGAAGTATGCCATGAGGCAAAAGTCCTCCAATGAGAATATAGAGGTAACAACATCAAAAAATTACATTTGTGCAGCGCCTTGCACATCGAGAGGACACCCCAAGCCCACGAGCTGGGGGTTGGGATCAGGAGGAGTGGAGGGGCCGGGAGACTAAGGTGACCGAAGCTGCGGTCGAAGAGGAGGGCCTTGAGATGGGCCTTGAAGGCGGTGAGGGAGGGAGACAGGCTCCCGACATGTAACACAGCCAGCAGTGCCATGAATTGACTTCCAACGTGAAATATATAGTACGGTTCATGTCGGATTAATGTCTTGAAGCACTCAACACAGATGATGGGGCGTCTCAAAGAGGGAACAACAACAAAAAGAAATTCCTTCACACACACATTAGTGGAAATGTGCTAACACAAGGAGTTGTTGAGGCAAATAGCATAGATGTATTTAAGGGGAAGCTAGAGAGGTACATGAGGGAGAAGGGAATAGAAGGTTATACTTGAAGGCTTAGTTGAGGAAGAGCAGGAGGAGGCTCATGTGGAGCATAAACACCGGCATAGACCAGTTAGGCTGAATGGCCTGTTTCTGTGCTGTATATGCTAATATGTTCTAATATTATAGGATACAAGACGAAGGGATTTTGGGGAGAGAGTTACAGAGATAAGGTGAATTATCCCTCCTCTATAAAAGATGGCGAGAGAGCGAGGTGAAAGGTCTAAACTTCCATTTTCTTTTCTCAACGTGAAGTGGGGATTATTATGAAACGATAATAATCCTTGTATTTGATACAGCGCCTTATCACGTCTTCGAGACGTCTCAAAGCGCTTCACTGTAAAGTAAATTGACCGTATATTTTGTGGGCGAAACGCGGCAGCCAATTGCGCACAGCAATATTAATTGGCATTGAGAAAGTAAACCCAGAACAGTGCTGACACTGCGAACAACAAAAGTGCCCTCAACTATGTGATTCGGAAATGAGTTCCACCCCCTGAGCTGCGATTGAGGGCACAGAATAGTTATCAATCTTAAATGTGCCCTTTCCTACCCTCAAACCTCCAATAACATGACATTGGTGAGCTCCGCATACCACACACTTACTCTCAGCACCTATCTAAATGTCAGTGGATGCAATAATCTTGCAAATTGCACGGGTGTTGGTGTTTGAAGGGATGATGAGTCATATCAAGCCCTTCACCCCCTCTGTTGTCGCTATTTGCAGCGCTCGGGGCTGTTGTCAGTCTCGCAAATCACCCACACCACATTTTTCGAGTAGGAAAAATTAGGGTTGATTTTGGAACTATTTGATAGAATTGCCAACTATAAACTCCTTCCTCGGTAACGTGTGCATTTGATGCGACACCTTAAAATGCTGTTCGACAGAGTGAGTAACTTTCAAATAAATGGGTGGCAGGCTGGCTCAGTTGGCAGCACTCTGTGGTATCTTGAGTCAGAAGATTGTGGGTTGAAGCCCCAAATTGGGAGTTCGAACACATACAGTCTAAATAGACATTTCAAATGCAGTGCTGGTGGGGGAGGTTGAAGTGTCGGAGGTTGCGGGCAATAATAGAAACAGTAAACTCAACGACAGAACAGGTGCAAAGAATATAAGAATTTGCTGGGGAAAGAAGGCCAAGGTCCACACGGTTTGCCTTCCACCAATCTGGTAGTCGCTTGCACATGTCGAACTATAGACTGTATCCCCAGATATTAGTTTCTAGCAGAAATCTGTCTAATTTGCTCTTGGAAGAATCAACACTTTCTGCTTCCACCCTTGTCCCTCGGGAGCCTGTTTCATATGTTTACTGCCCGCTCACTGAAATAGTACCTCTGCAGATTTGTCGTGAATTTACCCCACTTCAATCGAAGGCAGTGACCACTGGTTCTACTGTTCAGCGCACGATAAAACAGCTTATCGTGGTCTACAGCATCTAGTCTCGTTAGAATCTTAAAGACCGTAATCATATTTGTCCCCAAGCTGCCAATCATTCCTATTTTGTGGTTCGATTTGAGTCCAAAAAGATATATTTCTGAATGAAAGAAACTTGATGTAAAATACGCAGAACGAGAAACAAATTTGGTCTCATTTTCTAAAACGAAAGCCTTTGAGAACAGGAAAAATTGCTTGTGGCTGTACTTAGTAACAAGAGAAATACAGGCTCTGTTATATACAGTATAACAGCTTAATGTGTGCACATATGTGCCTGTGGATCTCTAGATGTATTGGCACATGTGTGTACATAATAATAATAATCCTTGCATCTGATACAGCCCCTTGTCATGTCTTCGAGACGTCTCAAAGCGCTTCACGGGATGTACTGTAAAGTGGATTTACTGTGTCTTATGGGTGGAACACGCCTGCCAATTTATAAAAAAAATACATTTGTGTCTTTGTGTGTTTCTGTATGTTTTGTGCGTGTGTTCACAATGATGCGTTTGTATATCTCTACATGTGCGAGCACTGTCTGTATATTTCTGCGCATGTGTACGCTAATAATCCTTGCATTTGATGTTGCCCCTTATCGCGCCTTCCAGTCGTCTCAAAGCGCTCACGGCGAGTACTGTAAAAGGGGTGACCGCCTATTGCGTGGGAAGCCAATTGCGCACGGCAGTGTCCCCACAAACAGTCGTGGTTTGAGTGACCAAATGAATCTCAATACTTTATCCTTATTTTCTGTTCTTAGGTGTCCGCGGCCGTGTGCGGGTCAGGAGTTGGGGGGTGGGGGTGTGGGGAAGGGGGGTTGGGGGTGGGGGGTGAGGATACCCAACCGGGTCCATGTGATATCCCAATTGCATTAATAATCCCAATTAAAGTCGCTTTGCACCGGGTCAGATGCTTCCAACTCGACTCAGCAATCGCACTAAAAGCACATAACACGAAAGCAAATGGTGTGTCTCGTTCCAGAGGAGAGATTCCATCTGAACAAACTGTACTGTCACCCACTAAACACACACACACATACACACGCAAACACACACATAAACACACATAGACACACACATATACACACGCAAACACACACACAAACACACACACACACAAACACACACACACGCAAACACACATACACACAAACACGCAAACACACATACACACAAACACACACACATACACACACAACACACACATATACACACGCAAACACACAGACACACAAACACACACATATACGCACAACACACACACAAACACACACACGTACACACAAACACACACACATACACACACACACAAACACACACACATACACACATAAACACAAACTTACACACACACACATATATACACACACATATACACACACACACACACTCATGTACAGGACCAAAGCTCTTCACCTCCGCATCAGACCGACAATCCGCCTCTGCGTTGCGCAAAAACACACAGTGGGTAAAGTTGCTCAGAAGAAAAGTTTTGCAACTTACCCTGAAATTCTCCCCCGGAGTCGGCAAACTTTCATCAAAGTGGACAAAGTGGTCACTCAACTCTTTTTTTCCTCCCCCTCTCCCCCCTCTCCCTCTCCCCCTCTCCCCCTTTCCCTCTCCCCTCTCCCCCTCTCTCCCCCTTTCCCCCCTCTCCCTCTCCCCCTTTCCCCCCTCTCCCTCTCTCCCCCTTTCCCCCCTCTCCCTCTCCCCCCTCTCTCTCTCCCCTTTCCCCCTCTCCCTCTCCCCCCTTTCCCCCCTCTCCCCCCCTTTCCCCCCTCTCCCTCTCCCCCTCTCCCTCCGCTGTTGTTCTGTGCGCTTTGTCTCTCAGTCATCAGACAGATCAGTGATGGGGAGTAACGTGTATCAGTGGGGGAGGGGGGGGGAGGGGGGTGATAAACAGACAGGGGGTGACAGAGAGAATGGTAGAGAGAGAGTGCGGGGGGTGGGGGGGGGGGGGTGATAAACAGACAGGGGGTGAAAGAGAGATAGAGAGCGATTGCAAAAGCTGAGAAACGAGGAGAGAAACCAGAAGAAGAAATTTCAGGGTAAACTCACAAGTTCGGAGTGAGCTCTGAGAGTGAGAGAGTGTGTGTGAGTGAGCCCTGGATGTGTGTGTGTGTGTGTGTGTGAGTGAGCCCTGGATGTGTGTGTGTGAGTGTGTGTGAGTGAGCCCTGGATGTGTGTGTGTGTGTGAGTGAGCCCTGGATGTGTGTGTGTGTGAGTGTGTGTGAGTGAGCCCTGGATGTGTGTGTGTGAGTGTGTGTGAGTGAGCCCTGGATGTGTGTGTGTGTGTGAGTGAGCCCTGGATGTGTGTGTGTGTGAGTGTGTGTGAGTGAGCCCTGGATGTGTGTGAGTGTGTGTGAGTGAGCCCTGGATGTGTGTGTGAGTGTGTGTGAGCCCTGAATGTGTGTGTGTGTGAGTGAGCCCTGGATGTGTGTGTGTGAGTGTGTGTGAGTGAGCCCTGGATGAGTGTGTGTGAGTGAGCTCTGGATGTGTGTGTGTGTGAGTGAGCCCTGGATGTGTGTGAGTGTGTGTGAGTGAGCCCTGGATGTGTGTGAGTGTGTGTGAGTGAGCTCTGGATGTGTGTGAGTGTGTGAGTGAGCCCTGGATGTGTGTGAGTGTGTGTGAGTGAGCCCTGGATGTGTGTGAGTGAGCACTGGATGTGTGTGTGTGAGTGTGTGTGTGTGAGTGAGCCCTGGATGTGTGTGTGTGTGTGAGTGAGCCCTGGATGTGTGTGTGTGTGTGTGTGAGTGAGCCCTGGATGTGTGTGTGTGAGTGAGCCCTGGATGTGTGTGTGTGTGAGTGAGCCCTGGATGTGTGTGAGTGTGTGTGAGTGAGCTCTGGATGTGTGTGAGTGTGTGTGAGTGAGCCCTGGATGTGTGTGAGTGTGTGTGAGTGAGCCCTGGATGTGTGTGAGTGTGTGTGAGTGAGCCCTGGATGTGTGTGAGTGTGTGTGAGTGAGCTCTGGATGTGTGTGAGTGTGTGTGAGTGAGCCCTGGATGTGTGTGAGTGTGTGTGAGTGAGCCCTGGATGTGTGTGAGTGTGTGTGAGTGAGCCCTGGATGTGTGTGTGAGTGTGTGTGAGTGAGCCCTGAATGTGTGTGTGTGTGAGTGAGCCCTGGATGTGTGTGTGTGAGTGTGTGTGAGTGAGCCCGGGATGAGTGTGTGTAAGTGAGCTCTGGATGTGTGTGTGTGTGAGTGAGCCCTGGATGTGTGTGAGTGTGTGTGAGTGAGCCCTGGATGTGTGTGAGTGTGTGTGAGTGAGCTCTGGATGTGTGTGAGTGTGTGAGTGAGCCCTGGATGTGTGTGAGTGTGTGTGAGTGAGCCTGGATGTGTGTGAGTGAGCACTGGATGTGTGTGTGTGAGTGTGTGTGTGTGAGTGAGCCCTGGATGTGTGTGTGTGTGTGTGTGTGAGTGAGCCCTGAATGTGTGTGAGTGTGTGTGAGTGAGCCCTGGATGTGTGTGTGTGTGAGTGAGCCCTGGATGTGTGTGTGTGTGAGTGAGCCCTGGATGTGTGTGTGAGTGAGCCCTGGATGTGTGTGTGTGTGTGTAAGTGAGCCCTGGATGTGTGTGTGTGTGAGTGAGCCCTGGATGTGTGTGTGAGTGAGCCCTGGATGTGTGTGTGTGTGTGTGAGTGAGCCCTGGATGTGTGTGTGAGTGAGCCCTGGATGTGTGTGTGTGTGTGTGAGTGAGCCCTGGATGTGTGTGTGTGTGTGTGTGTGTGTGTGTGTGAGTGAGCCCTGGATGTGTGTGTGTGTGAGTGAGCCCTGGATGTGTGTGTGTGTGTGTGTGTGTGAGTGAGCCCTGGATGTGTGTGTGTGAGTGTGTGTGAGTGAGCCCTGGATGTGTGTGAGTGTGTGAGTGAGCCCTGGATGTGTGTGAGTGTGTGTGAGTGAGCCCTGGATGTGTGTGTGTGTGAGTGAGCCCTGGATGTGTGTGTGAGTGAGCCCTGGATGTGTGTGTGAGTGAGCCCTGGATGTGTGTGTGTGTGTGTGAGTGAGCCCTGGATGTGTGTGTGTGTGAGTGAGCCCTGGATGTGTGTGTGAGTGAGCCCTGGATGTGTGTGTGTGTGTGTGAGTGAGCCCTGGATGTGTGTGTGTGTGTGTGTGTGTGTGTGTGAGTGAGCCCTGGATGTGTGTGTGTGTGAGTGAGCCCTGGATGTGTGTGTGTGTGTGTGTGTGTGAGTGAGCCCTGGATGTGTGTGTGTGAGTGTGTGTGAGTGAGCCCTGGATGTGTGTGTGTGTGTGTGTGTGTGAGTGAGCCCTGGATGTGTGTGTGTGAGTGTGTGTGAGTGAGCCCTGGATGTGTGTGTGTGTGTGTGTGAGTGAGCCCTGTGTCTCTGAATGTGTGACTGTGAGTGATTGAGTGAGTGAGTGTGTGTGTCTGGAGGAGGTCCTCCCCCACACACAGCAATGACTCGCCAACACTGTGACTGCCTTCACTACATTTTTGTCAATTTCTTTATCTTCAAAACCACCGGTTTTGCGTAACTTGGTTGTGGGCAAAGTTTCGGAACAGATCAACAAATGTCTCTTATATAAATACGTAGGTGATATTTTACACAGGTGTTGCAATAAGTATTCAACAATATATATATAAAAAAGAACCTCTGTTGGATACCCTGATGGGATCAGTTCATTTCCCCGGACGGACACACACACACATGAAATATTTGAAATTCCAACTCCATTTGCAATAAAAGGCTCACTTCGCAGGATATACACTGCGAAGTGTAGTGACTGGGTATTTTGTGGGCTAAACGGGGCAGCCAATGGCGCACAGCAGCGTCCCACCAACAGTGGCGGATTGACGTGACCGAATTATTGTTATTGTTATTATTTTTTGAAGGGATTATCATGCCAGGAAAAGGGACCCGCCAATCGACTAACAACCGGGTTCCTACTTACCGCTGGTAAACAGGCGTGTGCGTGGAGTAAGGAAACTTGCCTAAGGTTTCGCCCCCTGCTCGGGAATCGAACCCGGGTCCTCTCGCTTGTGAGGCGAGTGCTCTAACCACCGAGCCACAGGACTCCGCCGACGTGCTGAGGTACAGCGCCTTGTCATGTCAGAAGGACGTCTCAAAGCGCTTCCCAGGAATTCCTGCGGGCAAATTTATGGGCAAACCATGGCAGCACAATTGCTTGCACCAGTGTCTCACAAACAGTCACGGAGTGAGTGATCAATTTATTATTTGGGAGATTGTTGGCCAGGACACCAGGAGAGAGAGAGAAAGAGAGAGAGAGACTCCCCGCTCTTTCGAAGGGATCTTTAACGTTCACCTGAACAGACAGACGGAACCTCGGTCTAACATCTCATCCGAAAGACGGCACCTCCGACAATGCAACGCTCCCTACAGGACTGCAATGGAACTTCATCTTAGATTATGTGATGCCAAGTCCCGATGTGAGGGGTTTGTACCCACAAGCTGGGGTAATAATGGAGGATACTGTATATGTATGGCGGGACTTGAAAGAGGAGAACAAGGTAGAGGGATTGAGGGAGAGTATTCCAGAGTTTTGGGGGCGCAGTGGCTGAAAGCACGACCTCCGATGGTGGGGTGAAGGGTGCGAAGGATGAGCAGGAGCCGGTGCCAGTTGAGTGAAGACGCCGGGTGGTGGATTGAGGAGTGAGGAGGTCGGAGAGGTCGAGAGGTGCCAGAGAGCGAAGGGATTTGAACGCAAGAGTGAGGATCTTGAAGTCGATCTGTTCGGTGATGGGGAGCCAGTGGAGCCTGGGCCAGAACTGGGGAGATGTGGGTACGGAGTTTGGTCGGGGTCAGTGGGCGTCAGAGTTCTGAATGAGTGGATCTTGTGAATGGTGGAGCGGGGGAGACCGGCGAGGAGTGTGTTGGAGTAATCCAAGCGGGAGGTGACAAACACACGCACGAGGGTTTCGGCTGCATTTGGGGTCGGTCGGAGGTGCGCAATGTGGTGGAGGAAGCCGGTCCTAGTCAGGGACCGGATACTGAATGGGTCCAACTTAAATTAACCATCAGGAATGTGACCCTTGAGTTTGGAGACATTGGGGTGTAAATTGCACGGTTTCTTAATGGATTTCTTAAATAGATAATGTATAATTATCACATTTTTAAAACATTTACAATGCACTGAAGAATGCAAAGTGGACACAACAATGGATTAACAGTCCCTTGTCTTCCATTTTGTGAGACTTGGATCTGAATCCAGCTCAGGCGAGTTCTCATTACAGTATTTACGTTTTGCCCACAAAATACAGAGTAACTCCACTTTACAGAGTGTCCTGTGAAGCGTCTCAATGACGTGATAAAACGCTGTACCAATGCGAGGATTATAATTATGAAGTCATACAACACTGTACCGAATGCAAGGATTATTATTATGTTTTACGCAACATTGCCCGGCTACGCCACTGTTTCTCACCACAGGCCGCCGAGACCCTAATTATTATTATCCACGCCCCTACCAACCTGTCCGCTCCCTCCGCTCAGCGGGCTCTGGTCTGCTTCATGTTCCCCCGCCTTGCTCGCCTCACCATTGGCGGGCGGGTCTTCAGCCTCTCTGCTGGCATCCTCTGGAAATCCATCCCACGGTCGATCTGGCTCGCCTACTCCCTTGCCCCCCCTTCAAGACCCGTCCCAAGACCCTCCTCTTCGACCGTGCCTTCAGTCACCGCACCTCCCCACCACCCTCCGACCTCCGCCCCTCCTGATCCCAATGACCAGGTCGGGTGTGGATCCCTGACTGTCTAGCACCTTGGGACATCTTCCCGATGTGAAAGGTATTAATCAAACGTAATTTGCTGCTGTTGCTGTTGTTATTGTTGTTGCTTTATACCGCGATGTAATGTTGAAAGCATCACAAGACAATTCACTGGTAATCGCTGACAATTGCTGTATGTTTGTTGGCAATCCCAGCCGACTGTTTGCGCACCGTAAGGTCTTTACAACCAGTTTATCCAGTAGATTGTTGGCCAGAACTTTGGAAAGAGAGAAACTCCCTTCTCTTCTTGAACAGTGGCACGGAATCTTTAACATCCAGTTGGAAACAGGCGGATGGAACTCAGGATGAGGTTTTAAACGCGGTTTAAAGTCTCCAGAAAGGAATTGAGAGACGGAGAGGTGGATGGTCAGTTCTGCTGTGAAGTAATGAACATATACAGTATAAGTCCTCCGCTAACCTTTAGACTTAGTTGCTCTGTAACAATAGCATTGGTGGGAATTGGTATCCAAATGCTGTAGATTTCCCTAAAAGGGAGTTGTAGGTCTATTATTAGTGGGAATAATAATCCTCTGTCTGTATTGTGACAGTCCTGATCCCTGTCCAGTGAATAAACACTTTGAAGTATGGAAAAAAATATCTTATTTCCTTGATGGCTCACTGCTTAGAGCAGTTTCAACCTCTCCCATGTACTGAGTCTCTGGGTTTCAGCGCAGGCAACAGTGACTGTGTATTTTGTAGCCTCTTTTATGATATGGTGTTTACACTGCTTGTTGAGTCATTAATAAAAAGGCACACATTTAAGATCAGCGAAATTAAAGGGCAGGTTAGAAAGAAAAGTAATGGTGTTGGTACGTTTAATTTGTCCTCCAGAGACTTGTTAAGGCGGAATTGAGTCAATAAACTAATCCCTGCGTTCGATGTAGCTCTTTAGCAAGTCATTGAGACGTCTGAAAGAAAAAGATTGAAAGGTTATGGGGAGCAAACAACAGAGTGGGAATAGACTGCAACAATAACTTGCATTTATGTAGCAGCCCCTCACACAGGGTAGTGTCTCAGAGCATGAGAGAGGGGATGGTGAGCATGACATCGCACGATGGAGGGGGTGGGGGTGGCTGTAGGTACGGTCGTAGAGGAGAGAGTCTTGAGATGGGTCTTCAAGAAGCAAGCGAGGAGGCTAGGCGAAAGGACTGTGGGATGGAGTTCCAGAGGGTGGGGGCAGAATGGCTGAAGGCCCACCTGCCCGCCAACGGTGGGGATGCGGAAGGCGAGGCAGCGGACGTAAAGCAGGCCGGAGTCCGCTGAGCGGAGGGAGTGAGCAGGTTGGTAGGGGGTTGGGAGGTTGCAGAGGTAGGGGGAGCAAGGTCATGGAGAGCTTTGAAGGTAAGGACCAGGATCTTGAACTATATTAAAATACATTAGAATATACAGCACAGAAACAGGCCATTTGGCCCAACTGGTCTATGCCGGTGTTTATGCTCCACATGAGCCTCCTCCTGCCCTTCCTCAACTAAGCCTTCAAGCATAATCTTCTATTCCTTTCTCCCTCATGTTCCTATCTAGTTTCCCCTTAAATACATCTATGCTATTTGCCTCTACAACTCCTTGTGGTAGCACATTTCCACTACTCTCTGTGTGAAGAAATTTCTTCTAACTTTCCTAATTGATCTATTTGTAACTATTTTATATTGATGGCCCCTGGTTTTGGACTCCCCTACAAGTGGAAACATCTTCCCTACGTCTACCCTATCAAAACCTTTTATCATTTTAAAGACCTCTATCAGGTCACCCCTTCAGGAAAGGCTGAACATACTTGGACTCTTTTCTCTTGAAGAGAAAAGAGTCCAAGTATGTTCAGCCTTTCCTGATAGGTATAACCTCTCAGTTCTGGGATCATCCTTGTGAATCTCCTTTGCACCCTCTCAGTGCCTCTACATTCCTTCTATATTGTGGGGACCAGAACTGCACACGGTGTGCAGTCTCTAAGTGTGGTCTAACCAAGGTTCTATAAAGGTTTACCATAACTTCCCTGCTTTTCATTTCTATTCTTCTAGACATGAACCCCAATGCCTGGTTTGCTTTTTAACCTCTGTGTGATGGGAAGCCAGTGGAGTTGGGCGAGGATGGGGTTAATAGGGTCACAGAGCCTGGTGCGGGAGAGGGTACGGGCTGCAGAATTCTGGATGATCGGCAATCTATGGAGGGAGGAGTTGGGAAGGCCGACAAGCAGGGAGTTTACGTATCGAGCCTGGATGTTATTAAGGCGTGACCTGAAGATGAGGAAGGAAGGGGCAAGATGGAGGGTAGAGGAAGAGGGGACTAGAGTTTCAGGGCTAGACTAGGTGGCCTGTGGATAAAAACACCAATGTAGACTTGATGGGACAACTGATTTTATGCTGGAACAGGTTAAGTGAGGTTGGAATGGTGGAATTGTCATTTTATTAGAGGGTCACCTTAACCTCCTTGACAGAGTGTCACATTCTAGGTTTTGACAAAGTCAATGCGATACGGAAACATTTCACGGCCACGGTTTCGAGTTGTTTTCTGTAGGTTTTCACACAGTGAGTTGGAGACTCTGCCAATTCCTTCCTCTGACCAAATACTTCGCTGAAGTGAGAGATTCCCCTTTTAACCAAATTATTAAGGATTTAATTTAATTCAGTCAGATGTCCCTCGTGTGATGACATAAATGAAGTTCGGGAAGAATAATATTCTACTCTCCAACTCTCCTCTCGGATAAGATCTAAAGTTTACTCGTTCTGCAGATGGATTATTGGATTATTTCTGAGTCTGAATAGATAGGTAGAGTCCTATTGTACCTTTCTCTTCTCTTTGTTTAGCCGATTCTGCTGACGAGCTGCAATGTTACGTAGAAATTATAATTATACAATTATACTGTTATCATGAGGAAATATTTCAGATATGTTGCTCAGACATCTCGTGTCCAGGATGGAAATTTCTGGCTTCTCAAGCACTGTGTTGTTGTCTCTGTTACTGACTATGGCCCATCCTGAGACCGCTGGTCTTGCTATTATTATTGTTATTATTATTATTAATATTATTATTATTATTTTTATGTTGCTCGCCAACATAATAATGTCATGTATCTGTATCCACACCCACTGCCCACATTGTACTGTATAAAGCGCCTTTAACTTAAAAGATCGTAAAGCGTTCGAAAAAACTCAACAACAACAACTTGCATTTACACAGCGCGCCTCACAGGTAGGGTAGCGTCCCAGAGCGCTTGACATTGGCGGAACACGACGCCGAAGAGTGGGGGAGGGTGGAAGGTGACCATAGGCACGGTCGAAGAGGGAAGGTCTTCACCACAATCTGAAGATGGGAATGGAAGTGGCAAGGCCGAGGCATAAAGGAAGAGCATTCCAGAGTGGAGGCAGCGAGTAGTGGGTTGGGGGGTAACACAGGCATAGTAGGGAAATGGGGGATTGAAGAACGTCAATCAGAGGCACAGATATGTTTTTATAAGCTTTCAAAGGTAGGGGAGAGAGGTAGCGATGCCTAGTGGTCTTGTGAGCGGAGTGGTGGCTGAAAACCTAGTCACCAATCGTGGAGTAAAGGGAATGGGAGATAGGTTAGAGGAGGGTGGAAAGTCCGAGGAGAGGAGGTTGCATGGGTTGAGTGGGATGGCCGTGGAGGGAATTGTAAACTAGGACGACGATTATATGCTGAACCTATTGAGCGACTGGAAGCCAACGGAATTTTGTGAGTATGAGCGGTAATGGATGTAGAAACAGTAGAGCCTGTGAGTGTCCGAGCACTGAAGTGTGTGTGTTTCAATGTCAATTATGGTGCAGACACGGAACATGCTGGGGTTATGCAGGACCTTATCATGTTGTAACATTTCCAAGCTCCATTCGAAAATAGCAGTGAGTTAATCCTGACCAAAAATCTCCAGATTGATTTGCAAGCGTTTATCTGCTTCGGGTGGTAATTATATGTGAAGCTCTTTGCAATACAATGACAAGTACAAGTTTCACTTTAATTCACAGTTTAGAACATTAGAAAGTTCTGCTTTGCTCTTCAACAATAGGGAAACATCAGCAGTTCCTACTCTTTTAAAAAATAGTGGATCCCACATTCTCTCACCTCCTCCGAAAGTCAAAGGACACCCTTTACCCTTCTGCTGAAATCTGGTTCCACAGATGCCAGGTGCTAGATTTCTGTATGTCTTCTGTTTGTGTTTGAGTCTTTACATGGAGTGCTTTTAGGGGGACGGTGGTGGCCATTCAAACGCCCTCCTCGCTGGTCTCCCCTCCACTACCATTCATAAAATCCAGGTCATCCAAAACTCTGCCGCCCACATTCTTACCCGCACCAAACTCCGCTCCCCGACTACCCCAGTCCTTACCAGACTGCACTGGCTGCCTGTCCCAGAGAGGATTGACTTCAAGGTCCTCACCCTTGTCTTCAAATCCCTCCACACCTCTGCACCCCCCGACCTCTCTGACCTCCTCTCTCCTCACAACAGTGCCTGTTGCATTCGCTCCGCCGGGTCTGGCCTCCTACTTGTCCCCCAAATCCTCCGCTCCTCCATTGGCGGCCGTGCCTTCAGCCACTACACCCCGATGCTCACTTCCTTCCTCACTCCCTTCGCCTCACCCCCTCTCTTCCTATTTTCAGGTCTCGGCTGAAGACCTTTCTCTTCGACTGCACCTTTGGTCACCTTCCTCCCACCCACCCCCGGCTCAGCCCCCGGATCCGTTACTGTGAAGCGCTCTGAGACGCCATCTGGCTTGGAGAGCGCTATATTTATCCAAGTTGTTGTTGTTGTTTGTTGTTGGGGGGTTGGGTGGGCGGTGCGGGAGGATTGGGGTGAGTGGGGGGGCCGGAGGGAAGGCATTACAGTTGAACCTGCTTGTGATATGACCGTGGCAGACAAAACCTTGAGTTAATACAATGCAACACAACGGATAGGGCTGGTCACTTCAGGATGACGTCTCATCTGACGAGCTGACAGGCCTCCCTGTGACAGCCCAGCAGTACCTTGAGGAAGCTCCCAGTGTGATGGGGAAAGACATTGTTTCGTTGAGTTGGGTCAATGTTTGACATTCAGCAACAGGATTATGACGGGAGATTGCAAGGAATATTCAGTCTCGGGGTTATTCGAGTTGCTGCTGCCATCTAGCGGTTGTTTATGGAATGTCCATGTGGCGCAGACCATTCTCTTTCTCTTCAGCTGAAAAGAAAGTGTTTTTCTTCTGGAAAGTATTGGGCGCAGGTTGGCAAGAGCCAAGGCTTGGGGGGGGCGGGGGAGCCCGGAGTGTGCGTTGGGGTAACTGCTGGAGTCTAACAAACTAATGGATCATTCAAGCTGCCAGTTTTTGAAATAATTTTGCTAAATAATTCTAATTACCTTAGTTATTTCGTCCACAAAATATGCAGTCCGGTCACTTTAGTGTTAGGTCAGGATATTAAGGGATATGAGGGTAATTGGACTTGAGGTACAGATCAGCCATGATCTTATAAAATGGCGGAACAGGCTCGAGGGGCTGAATAGCCCACTTCTGTCTCTATGCTTCTATGATCACAACAACAACAACGTCAAATGACATTTACACAACACCTTTCACATCGGGAGGACGTCCCTAGCTGCTGGAACAGTCAGGGATTTGGACCCGAGCTGGTGGGTTGGGATCAAGAGGGGTGGAGGGCAGGGAGGATGGAGGTGGGAGGGGGACCGAAGGCTCGCTCGAAGAGGAGGGTCTTGAGTCGGGCCTTGAAGCAGGCGAGGGAGGCAGCAGCAAGGCGAGGAGACTGTTGGGAAGTTGGCAAATTACCCTGTGTGCGCGGACTGTTGCTTTGTGATGGCTTATAACAGGAGGTAGGTCCGCTGTGACGGGGGACACACAGGTGAGTGCTGAATATACGGTGTTGTCGAAGGAGATAGCAGTGATTTGCAGGTGTTTAGGTGTTGCATACATTGCGCCAGTAGGTGGCGGTGTTGGGTAATGAACACATCGGCCCGTGAGGCGAGGTGGCCGGTTCGACCCCCGCCATTGAGCCAGAGGTGACAACGGTGAGCAGATTGTGTGAGGAGGCAGCAATGCTGAGTGCGTTGTGTCCCCACCGTACTCTCTGCACACCCCCCCCCCACCACCCCCCTCCGCACGATTTGGAACCAGCCCACAGTCGCTTCACCTCTGTCTCAAGACCCTCCTCTACAACTGTGCCTTCGTTCACCCTCCGACCCCGACCCTCCCTGCCCTCCAACCCCTTCTGCTGATCCCGACCCCCCCCCCCAGCTCGGGTACAAATCCCTGACTGTCCAGCGCCTTGGGACGTCCTCCCGATGTGACTGGCGCTGTGTAAATGACATTTGTCGTTGTTGTGTGAAGAGGTAGCAGTGGTGAGTGGGTTCTGTCGTGGGACGTCAATGCTGGAGGCTTTTCGGCAGCAGGCAGCAATGGTGGACTTACCGTGGTGGATCGAATAACCTGTGCGTTCACTGATTTGCACTGCATCCGACCTCTCCTGTTACCTGACTCGAGAATACTAGGTGACATACTGTAAAGTGAGCCGTACTTTGCCTCTAACCTGGGCTGTCCCTGAGCGAGGAGAGCCATACATCATAGAGTCATACAATCCTACAGCACAGAAGGAGGCCATTCATTCCATCGCACCTGTGCCAACTCTTTGAAAGAGGGACCAACCAGTCCCACTCCCCTCGCCCGCTTTTACGCCAATAGCCCTGCAAATATTTCCTTTTCAAGTACCTAATCAAATCCCTTTTGAAAGCTACTATCCAATCTGCTTCCCCCACCCTTTCCGGCGGTGCGTTCCAGACTGTAACAACTCTCTGGGTTAAAAAAAAACCTCTCCTCGTCTCCCCTCTGGTTCTTTTATGACTTATCTTAAACCCGTGTCCTCTCGTGTAGACGGGAGGCCTGGAAATTTCAGCGCGGTGATGGGTTTCCGCACCCAGCCGACCAAAAAAAATAATGGTTGCCAACCCACCCACCAGAGGAAACGGTTCCTCCCCTATTTACCCTCTCACGGATGTGGAGTGGCAGACAACAGCGTCCCTTTAAACAGCTGTGGAGTGGGTTGGGGCTGTAGGCTGGAGGCATAGTACCCAGGAGTTGAACCTGCGCCACAGATGTCTGGTCAATAAATTCAATCAAAGCAAGAGATCCACTGACTCCTCAGTGACCCCAACCTCTGTTTCTGATGCAACAGCTCGAGGAGATTTCTTCAATCCTATCTTGCCAAAAATATGAGCTGGAAGGTGGAGTTTATTCTCTGGTACAGTAAATTTTAACCAGATGTTTCTTTGGCTAGCTGGGATCCAAGCGCTCATAGTTGCGTTACAGAATGCTCTGCCAGTAGGTTATCATTGCCTGATGAAAACTGCTCCCCTTCCTAACACACGGTCCCATCTTTATCTACTCCTAACGTTCCGAAGATTATTTCCCGAAGGTTTTAGAGGAGGTTGTTTATACCCCTCTCTTCCTAGGGGCCGCTTTGGTCAGTCCTTTCTTCATGTCACTGTGTCTATGACTGGGATTCAGAAACATCTGTCAATAATAATAATCCTTGCATTTGATGCAGCGCCTTATCACGACTTCGAGAGGTCTCAAAGCACTTCACAGGATGTACTGTAAAGTGAATTGACTGTATATTTTGTGGGCGAAACGCGGCAGCCAATTGCGCACAGCAGTGTCCCACAAACTGTCGTGGGTTGAGCCAAATTATATTATAATTTTTTTTGAAGGAATTATTCCCCCCGGAATTGACTGTGTATTTTACAATACAATACAAAATGATATTTACACGGCGCCTTTCACGTCAGGAGAGCGTCTCAAAGCGCTGGACAGTCAGGGATTTGGACCCGAGCTGGTGATTGGGATCAGGAGGGGGTGGAGGGCAGGGCGGGAGGTCGGGGGTAGGAGGGTGCCCGAAGGCGCGGGCGAAGGGGAGGGTCTTGAGACGGGCCTTGAAGGAGGCGAGGGAGGGAGCGAGATGGAACGGATGTGGGATGGAGTTCCAAAGGGTGGGGGGCAGAGAGGCTGCAAGCCCGACCTCTGATGGTGGTGGGTGGGGGGACGTGGAGAAGGCTGGAGACGGGGGACGTGGAGAAGGCCAGAGGTGGGGGACGTGGTGGAGGAGGCCGGAGATGCTGAGCGGAGGAAGCAGTGGACGAAACGCAACTAAAATAAAGAAAAAAAATGAACAGAAATCTCACTTTTTGGGAATCCGAGGCCTGCGTGCCATAACATCACTAAAAATCATCGGATATTTGATCTCCTGTCCTAGTTTGAAATGTCAGTGATTTAACACACAGAAGCTCTGACAATAAATCCATTTTATTAACTGTTCCTAATAACGTTTCTCTCCATGTCCCCGGCCAAAACGCTCTCCAGAATTGTTCATTCACCTCAGAACCGTTTTGTGTGGGGCTTTGCTGGCACAAAATACTTGCTAATTTTCTGCCATAAAAATAGTCACTGCAATAGTTATCCCCCCAAAACATTGAGATGCTTAGTCGTGATAATGTATAAAATGTGTTCGGGTCTTTAGTGTCGCGCCCGAACTGTTCCAATTCGGGTCTGGGTAAACATCTAGTGCGGATGTTCCAGAGTTAGCTGCAGATCGGGGGTTGTTGTAACAACAAGAACAAAAAAAATGTAGACTCTGCTCTAATGTGACTTCACCCTATGAGACCCAGCGTTTTCGCCCACGAAACACACGGTCAATTCACGTTACGGTCCGTTCTGTGAAGCGCTCTGAGACGTCTCGAAGACGTGATAAGGCGCTGTATCAAATGCAAGGGTTATTATTATTCCCGTTAGCCTGTTTAGAGTTATCTTCTGTGGAAAGAAACGTTTCCTGTCCTAAAAATACCTTCATAAATCTTTACGCCGTTCCCTCTTGTCCTGCTGCCTTGGCATATCTGGAAGTATTTTCTCGGTTGATTTTCTCTCTATTGTAAGTATCTTACAATGTTTTGCTCCATAACAACAACAGATTACATTTTACATTGACGCAGCGTCTTTCACGTCGGGAGGGCGTCCAAAGCGCTGGACAGTCAGGGATTTGGACCCGAGCTGGTGGGTTTTGATCAGCAGGAGTGGAGGGCAGGGAGGGTGGAGTAGGAGGGTAACTGAAGGCACGGTCGAGGAGGACGGCCTTGAGAAGGGGCCTTAAAAGAGGCGAGGGAGGGGGCGAGGTGGAGGGACTGAGGGATGGAGTTCCAGAGACGGAAGGCTTGACCCCCGATGGTGGGGCGAGCCAGGCCGGGTGGGCGGTGGAGGGTGGTGGAGCAGGGGGGGGAAGACAGAGACAGGGAGAAGGCTGGAGCCTGCTGAGCGGAGGCAGCAGACAGGTCAGTGTGGAGTTAGTGGGTCACACAGGTAGGAAGTAAGAAAAAACGTCTGCTTTGAGAGGTTTAAGATTTTCCTGAGTGACGCCTGAACCAGGCAGAAAGCTGGCTGTCTCCACCGCAGCCATCAGTGCAGGAGATCTGAGGCCAAAAGCCTAAGTGAGAGAGATCGAGTTGGGAGAGTTTGGCACAGTGTGGCCCAGTTTTCCGGTACAGACTATAGCACTGTTGCTGGCTGCAATGACTGGAATTCGCAGGACCCGTGCCAGCTTGACAATCCTCTCTCTGGGCTCAGAAGCCAAAGATAATTTCAGTTCCCGAGCACTGTGAAGGGCTGGCCTAGTTTGGGAGATCTTTGAACCGTTTGGCACCCATTCCATTCCAGAGCAGTGCAGTGTAGTCTGAGGAGCCATTAGCAGACATTATTCAGAAAGAACGATCATTCCAGTGAATATCACGGCCACCATTCCAGAGGAAATAGCGTTCTATCTGGAACGCCCTTCCTCAATCCCACCGCCTTGCCCCTCCCGTGCCCTCCACTCCTTCCCCATCTTCAGGTCTCACCTGAGGACCTTCCTCTTCGACCTCTACAGTCACCTCCCCACTCTCTGTGTCACTGTAAAGCGCTCTGGGGCTCTATATAAAGAAAGGGGCGCTATATAAATGCAAGTGGTTGTTTTTGTAAGTGCACAATCAAATTTATGAGCAACATTCACTGAGATGGTCCTTAGAGAGATATTTTTAGCACATCAACAGTATGTCTAGACTGATCTCTTCTTCTTTCTCTCTTGTATCTTTCATCCTTTCTCGCTCTGTCTTTGAACATATATCTCTCACCTTCACCCTCTCTCCCTCTTTTTGAACCTATATCTCTCAACCTATTTTTTTTGCGTCTTTCACCATTTTTTATTCACTGTTTCGCCTCTAGAGTTTCTCTTTAGATTCTCCTCCTGCTTCCTCTCCCAGATGTTTTTTTTTTAGCTGCTTTTGCGTCCGTGAAGCCAGTATCACGAGGAAAGTTTGCACGAGGAAAGTATCAGCAATAAAGTAAGCCGTGGGTTATGATGAGAGGCTGTGCCTGTAGACAGTGTCAAGAGATAAAGCATATGGAAGAAATGGCCATTTCGTGGAGAGTTTTGAGAGTGTAAATAGAGAAAGATTATTTCCATCGGTTGGCACAAAACTCAAGATTATTAGAAAAGTACAATAATAATCCTTGCATTCGATACAGAGCCTTATCACGTCGTTGAGACGTCTCAAAGCGCTTCACGGGATGAACTGTAAAGCAGATTGACTGTGTATTTTGTGGGCGAAACGTGGCAACCAATTGCTTACAGCAGTGTCCCCACAAACAGTCGTGGATTAAGTGACTACTTTTTTTTAAAGGGATTATTACTACCGGAAAAGCGATCCGCCAATCGACTAACAACCGGGTTCCTACTTACAGGTAAACAGAGGCGTGTGGAGTGAGGAAACTTGCGCAACCTTTCGCTCTGCCCGGGAATCGAATGCAGGTCCTCTCGCTTGCGAGGCGAGTGCTCTAACCACTGAGCTACAGGACTCCACATTGGGTGCACAAACTCAAGATTATTAGAAAAAGTACAAAGGTTTGAGGATGGAGGAAGCTTCTGACCGCTATACGGACACCACTGCTGGAAATACATGGAGTGTGAGCGGGCTTAGGATCCATAAGTGAAGGCAGAGAATGGCACCTGTGGATCCGTAGCCAAACTATCCAATGTCTGCAGGAACGAATCTTTGTTTATTAAGTACATTATTTTTATTTTCCCGGCGGAGTCCTGTAGCTCAGTGGTTAGAGCATGCTCCTCGCAAGCGAGAGACCTGGGTTTGATTCCTGGCAGGGCGAAACCTTGGGCAAGTTTCCTTACTCCACCCGCCTGCCTGATAATAATCCCTCAAGAAAAAAAAAACAATAATGAATCGTTCACTTCAACCCACGACTGTTTGTACGCAATTTTGTCTGCGTTTCGCCCACAAAACATACAGTCAATTCACTTTACAGTATAATCTGTGACGCGCTTTGAGACGCCTAGAAGTTGTGTATCAGGCGCTGTATCTGATGCAAGGATTCTTCTTATTATAATATTTTTCTCTTTGCAATTTCCTGAAAGGAACTGTGAGAAGAAGACACGCATCCAGGCCCGGGTTGCTAAGACAACAAGTCAGCCGATTACTTATCTCGCTGCCGTAACATCTGGAGGTAGGCCATGAAGTCAAAAGAAAATTAATATTGATATATGTACTGTAAACTGAATTGACTGTATATTGTGCCCACAAAATATCACTTTACAGTTATTCTGCGAAGAGCCTCGAGACATCTTGAAGACATGATAAGGCGCTATATCAAATGCACGGATTATAATAGTATAAGAATTATAATAATTGTGTCATTCTATTCCAGCCTCTTCCAGCGAAAATATTGAAGGAAAGGAATCAAGAGGGTGCGCAGATGGAGAATAGAGCAAAAGGAACAATAATAGGAGTCCTGTAGCGTATTGGTTATGGCACTCACCTCACAAGCGAGAGGACCCGGGTTCGATTCCCAGGCGGGGTGAAACTTTAGGCAAGTTTTCTTATTCCACATGCCTATGGTTACCGAGCAGTAAGTAGGAATCCAGTTGTTAGTCGATTGGAGGATCGCTTTTTTCGGGCGTAATAATCCCTTCAAAAATAAACTTTAAAATAATAATAATAATTTGACCACTGTTTGTGGGACGCTACTGTGCGCAATTGGCTGCCGCGTTTTGCCCACACAATAGACAGTAAATTCCCTTTACAGTGTATCCTGCGAAACGCCTTGTGACGTCTCGAAGCCGTGATTAGGCACTACATCAAATGCAAGGATTATTATTATTATAAAAGCAGATGTAAATCCGTTGAGAGCTCCTGTTAAAGGTGTACAGAAATGTATACAGAGGCATATATTAACTGAGTGACTCTGAATTACTTTATTCATCACCACTGAAGCCTGGGCGACTTTCTTCTCAAATAACCACATTTATTTCATTTTTATAGTGGCTTGACTGAATCTAATCAGTGATTAATTTCCATTTAGCTGTTGTTGCCAGCGAAACACATCCTGTTTTTTTCAGTCACACGCTCCTCGAAGGAAAGTCATTTATTTGCAGCTATTTTGGGGCACTGATTGAATTTCAGGCACTTTTGAGAGGTTTGACAGGTTCACCCGAGCGGTTTGAATGAAGAGGCCCACCCTTCTCACCCTTCCAGCACACCCTTCCTTCCCATTATAGGATCAAGCCTCTTCTTAAATGGAGTCCAACATCCCGGTAATCCATTCCAGCTGTTGATTTCCCATTCCAGTTCTGTAGCTCAGTGGTTAGAGCACTCGCCTCGCAAGCAAGAGGCGTGGTTGGATTCCGCAAGTGTCCTTACACCACAAGCACGCCTGATAATAATCCCTCAAGAGAAAAAAAACAATAATAAATCGGCCACTTCAACCACGGCTGTTTGTGGGACGCTGCTGTGCACAATTGGCTACCGTGTTTCGCCCACAATATATACAGTTAATCCACTTTACAGTATATTCCATGAAGCGCTTTGAGACGTCTTGAAGACGTGATAAGGCGCTGTATCAAATGCAAGGATTATTATTATTATTATTCTGTAAAATTGTCCTTCACAACTTTGGACCTGTCACCTCTTTGCCCTCATACCCCCCTCCCCTCCCTTCACCCCTCCTGATCCCAACCCCCAGCTTGGGTCCAAATCCTTGACTGTCCAGCGCCTAGGGACATCCTCCCGAAGTGAAAGGTGCCGTGTAAATGTCATTTGTTGTTGTCGTTGTTGTTGCTGTCTTGGTGTTATTGAAGATACTATTCCAAGTTTACGTTCTCAATCCCATTTCACGTCTGTAAAGATCCCCAATGAGACCTCTCCTTTCAAGACCGAAGCTCTTTAGTTTAGTTAATGAGAGCTAACGGTGATGGCGTTGTAACCCCTGCCATTATACCTGGCCTGGAGATAAAATGCAGGCGTAAGAGCTTGGAAATTGGTACGTTAAAGGGAGACAACTCTAAACAGGCGAATTCAGGAGAGACATGGTGTGAGATGACAGAGTGCAAGTTTCCTCTGGAGTGCAGGAATTCGGAGTGGCAGAGCAGCACTTTGGGGGCAAAGACCTCAGAGCATGGGAACAGGAGGAGGCCATTCAGCCCCTAGAGCCTGTTCCAACATTCTATTAGATCACAGCTGATCTGTACCTCAAGTCCAATTACCCGCCCTTGCCCCATATCTCTTGATACCCTGACCTTACACACATCTACCCACCTCAGTATGAGCGTGTGAATGGATCCGGCATCCACAGCCTTTTGAGGGAGAGAGTTCCAGATCTCCGCTACCCTTTGGGTGAAAAAGTTACTCCCGATTTACTCCTAAAAGTTACGTCTTAGTAGGTTATAGAGGGAACGTCCCAGCAACGCTAGCCTGTGGATAAAAAAACTCCGAGAGGGAAGGAGAGGAGAGGAATTTCGCAACCTGGGGGTGAGTAATAATTGAAATATATTTCTCTTGCTTTGTCACCTCTCTGCTTGAGAGCTTCACGATAAAGTTTGCGGGAAGCAAGCGAGTGTCAGATTCCTTATAATAATAATCCTTGCATTTGATATAGCGCCTTATCACCTGTTCCAGGCTTCTTAAAGCGCTTCACAGAACCTCATGGAGTCCTGTAGCTCAGTGGTTAGAGGACTCGCTTTGCAAGCGAGAGACCTGAGTTCAGTCCCAGGCAGGTCAGGGCCAAACCTTGGGCAAGTTTCCTTACTCCACACAGAGCCTAATAATAATCCCTCCAAAAAACCCAAACCAATAATAAATTGGTCATTTTCAATCTACGACTGTTTGTGGGACATTGCTGTGCGCAATTGGCTGCCGCGTTCGCCCACAAATATACAGTCAATTTACTTTACAGTGTGTTCTGTGAAGTGCTTTGGGACGTCCTCCCGACGTGAAAAGCGCTATATCAAATGCAAGGATTATTATTATTATCATTATTACTGTGGAGTGGAGTGTGACTGTATATATTGCGAGCGAAACGAGAGCGTGAGACACATTGTTTTCTGGCTCCGGGCAAAATAAAACTTTGGAGAAATAAATTCTCAATTAGAAAGGATTGTACAAATACCGATAAAATCAGGCCTCTGGATTTGACCTGGTCAGTTTCCCAATTGGTTAGACCCTCTCACTCTTCCCACTATCCACGTCCTGACACCGATAGCGAGGAAGCTGGATTGACTTACACAGTGAGATAGAGTTAGTTGTTCAGAACAGTGACTGAACCCAACAGTCCCAGTGGGTTATCTCTATTAAGAACTGGAGAAATTGTGTCAGCTCCATTGGTACAACTTAATTCACTGCCTGAGCGGTGGCTCAGTAGCTCCTAATTGATTGATGATTCCGCTGATTAAAGAACATGGAGCAAACGCGAGCGATAACTGGAGGACGAACGAATTTGAAACCAATGGTAAGTTGTCGCGGTGGTTTGATGGTTTGAAAGGCCACCGGTGATGTCAGTCCCTCTAATTGTGCAGATAAAAATGTCCTCGGTTAAGTTAGCCAGCGAAGGCCACACATCCCGGAAGCTGTGAGTCAGGAGAGGAGTCTGTAAACCCGGCAGACTGCTGCTTTCTAATCTAATTATCTCTTCCTACTGTTATGCTCTCGTACTCTAAAATAGCCAAATCGAAGCCTTTTGAAAAGGTCATTGCTCTGGTGATGAAAATGATACGAATGACTTGGTGCTAAAAGCACCCTGTCTCCTCCCACTGTGCCCATACGCCCTATTGCAACTAGGCATTAATAATAATAATAATCCCTGCATTTGATATAGCACTTTTCACGTGGGGAGGACGTCCCAAAGCGCTTCACAGAACACACTGTAAAGTGAATTGACTGTATGTTTGTGGGCGAACGCGGCAGCCAATTGCGCACAGCAATGTCCCACAAACAGTCGTAGATTGAAAATGACCAATTTATTATTGTTTGTCATTAGGGAACAACCAACCTGTCTCACAGCTTTTGAATCCCAGCACACGTCTGTCAGACATCAGGTCCTGGATGAGAGCTTCAGTTGAACGTCAGCAAGAGCGAGGTCTGATTGGTTCTCGTCAGCGCCTCCACACCTCAGACAGCATCACCATCCAAGGACGCACACTCCACCTCACTGAGTCAGTCCAGAATCTTAGTATCTTGTTTGACCCTCAACTATCCTTTCTACCCCACATCCGAGCCATGACCCGCTCTGCCTTCCACCATCTCCGCAACATCGCCCGGCTCCGTCACTGCCTCACCCCTCAGGCCCCCGAGACTCTCATCCATGCATTCATCACATCTAGGCACCACTACGCCAACTCCCTGCTTTGTCAGCCTTCCCAACTCTTTCCTCCACAATCTACAGATCATCCAGAACTCTGCAGCTCGTCTTCTCTCCCGCACCAGGCTCCGTGACCCCAACAGCTCCACCCTCGCCCGGCTTCACTGCCTCCCCATCCCCCAGAGGATAGAGTTCAAAATCCTCGTCTTCCAGGCCCTCCATGGCCTTGGCCCTCCCTACCTCTGCGACCTGCTGACCACATATCAACCTGTCCGCACCCTCCCTCCAAGTGCCCCACCTGGTCAGCCTCTCTACCCCCACCTCTTGGAACTCCATCCCACATTCCCTTCGCCTCGCTCCATCGCTTGCCTACTTCAAGGCACGTGTCAAGAACCTCATCTTCAACCACACCTTTGGCCACCCTCCTACCCCCACCCTCCCTGCCCTCCACTCTCCCTGATCCCAACCCCCAGCTCGGGTCCGAATCCCTGGACTGTCCAGCGCCTTGGGACGTCCTCCCAACATTTGTATTGTAATGTAGTGGGTGAACCAATAGAATCCAACAACTAGTGAATTCACTGTGTTCCTCCCACTTCCACCCAGAACCTCTCATGGACTTCAGTCCACCCACTCTCTCTCTCTCTCTTTCCTGAAGTGTAAATAAAGCTGTAACATCTCAGTCTAAGCTGACACTCTGGTGCTAGGAGTGCTGCATTGTCAGAAGTGCCATGTTTCAGACGAGACATTAAACCAAGGTCCAGTTTGTTTGTTCAGGTGGATGTTAAAGATCCCATTGGCATCGTTCTAAAAGAGACGGGAGTTTCTCCCATGTCCAGGCAGGCAATCCTCCAAATAAATTGGGCTTTCATCCTCGTGGCTGTAAATTGGCTGCTTCCAAATACAGTCACTTGACAGTAAGATGATTTAATGGGATAAAAATCAAAGATCTTTCTTTATCAGTCACATGGTGTCAACCACACCCTCAGGATGGTTTGGGATAAATGCACCAGCTTTGATTACAGAACTTTCTTGCTATTTAGAACAGTTAATTATCCATTGTCTTTTAGTAAACCATAGGCTTATTTACCTACAGCTCAGTAAGCTCCCCCTATTCCTAGGGCGTATAATAATCTGATAATAATCCTTGCATTTGATACAGCGCCTTATCACATCTTTGAGACGTCTCAACGCACTTCACGGAATATACTGTAACGTAAATTGACTGTATATTTTGTGGGTGAAATGCGGCAGCCAATTGCGCACAGTGCGTCCCACAAACAGCCGTGGATTGAGTGACCAAATTAATATCATCATTTATTTACTTTCATTTTTTTGAAGGGATTATTACCCCCGGAAAAGTTATCCGCCAATCGACAGACAACCGGGTTCCCTACTTGGTGCTGGGTAAACAGAGGCCATGCCCGGGTCCCCTCGCTTGCGAGACAAGGGCGTTAAACACCAATAACGCACCTGTGAGAGGAAAGGTAGAAAGGCCAACATTCGGAAGTGCGGGTAAGGCTGATCTTTGTCTCCGCCACATGTCTGGCATTTGTTCCGCACGTCACTGATGGACCTTGAGTCACCCTGAAAACTTCTGCTGCCTGGTTCACGGTGAAAGAGACTGGAGATGAGACACTGAGCTATTCGCCTGATGACTATAAATGATCGCTGCCGTTTCCAAGGGAACGTAAAGCACTGACTCCGTCATCAGGAGCTGAACGCTCCAAAACACTATTGTGCAAATATTGAAGCACTATTAACCTTTGTGATGATGCAGCAAAACCTCTCCATCCAGGAGTGGAAATGTCAGTGATCAATACCTTCGTCATGTTCATGTTTAATGGCAAACAAGCGTGCAATAAATTGGACAACAGGTGCCACGGGTTTCATTTAATCTACATTTCTCTGCTATAAGAATCACATTGAAATCATGTGGAGTGCTGCAGGCTCAGTGGTTAGAGCTCTTGCCTCGCAAGCGAGAGGAACCGGGTTTGATTCCCGGGCAGGGCGAAATGTCAGGCATATTTCCTTACTCCACGCGCCTCGGTTTACCCAGCAGTAAGTAGGAACCCGGTTGTTAGTCGATTGGCAGATCGCTTTTCCGGGGGTAATAATTCCTAAGTAAATAAAAATAATTTGGTCGCTCAATCCACGACTGTTTGCGGGACGCTGCTGTGCGCAATTGGCTGCCGCGTTTCGCCCACAAAACGTGCAGATAATTTCACGTGACGGTCTATCCTGCGAAGCGCTTTGGGACGTCTGGCAGGCGTGACAAGGCGCTGTATCAAATGCCAGGAGTATTATTATTATTATTATTATTAATGTTTGAAAATGCTCAACAAAGGGAGCCATGTTGGAGCGTAGTGGCTGCTGTGATAATTTTCATCCCAGCGTTTGACACAACCATTTGACACACCATGTCGTCGAAACGTCTCAAAGCGTCTAACCGCATTTCACTGTGAAGTGAAGCGTGTATATTCCCGCGATACGGCGCTAGCAATGATTCAATCCGAACAATCAATCCCACTCCTGCCCCCGGCAAATGGTCTCTCTTGATTCCAAGGGTCTCTCTCTCTCTCTCTCTCTTACTCATGTGCGTTCTGTTCCAGCTTGTTCCAAAGATGAATCATACATAGCCTATCTCTCATCTCTCTCTCTGATACTTAAAACTCACTTATCTTTCTCTTTTCTCCAATTTGTTTCACACACCTTATTGTTTTGGAATGCGTGGGCTTTTGTGTCGCAGTTGCCAGCAGGGGTTCTTATTATGCGAGCGCGCAGACTGTTTAGCGATAACCTCCCACCCACCACCCACCCCTCCCCCAGAGAACCTCTCTGCCCCCTGCCTATCTCCCGTAATCTTTGTCACCACCCTTGGAAGTTCGAAGGTTGCACGAACTCTGCGCCTTTCGCTTGGGCCAAGCTGCTGGGAATTAACAGATAGCTGATCTCCGACAGCTTTCACGCTAAGTGAAACCAGACAAGACAATTTCTCTTCAAAGGCTCTCTTACTCACGTTTTCCACGGCCAAAACTGTAACTTCTTTTGGTCCTCGAGCAGAGACAGTTCCAGCTCCACCATTTCGGATTAGAGAGCTTGAACAGCCATGACACACTTTCCCCCTTCGAGTAATATTTCACTAATTCATTACTTACAGATATCTCTTGGCATCGTTCCCATTGTGGCCTGGAGCTGTGGGAGGTACCAGATGGGAACTTGCATTACTCTATACCTCTTCCCTGTGGCTCTGTACTGGATCTGGCCTCGTAGCAATGGCTATCCATGCGAAGGCCCTTGTGGACACACAGGGGATTCATGTTTTAAGCTGCTTTAGTTCCACCTTGGTTCTTGGCAGCCTATGCCTAATACTCTCTGGAATTAGCTAAGCAAGGTGCGTCCCTCCACGAAGAGCATGCTCATTCATTCCAGACACAAATACATTTCAATGCGTTGGTGACACAACCAACTCTTGGTCTGATTTATCATGGAGTCCTACAGCAACAGAAAGAGGCCATTCGGCCCATCGTGCCTGTGCTGGCTCTTTGAAAGAGCTGCCAGCTAGTCCCACTCCCTCTCTCGTACCCCATAGCCTTGCACATTTGGATACTCTTTAAGCATGGTGATGGATTTTAACGTGTGCCATGGGCAATTGGCTGCCGCGTTTTGCCCACGAAATATACAGTCAATTCACTTTACAGTGTATTCTGCGAAGCGCTTTGAGACGCCTCGAAGACGTGATAAGGCGCCCTATCAAATGCAAGGGTTACTACAGATATCTGCCTTGCCAGTCACAGTAAACCAGTACCCGGAGCCAACCTAGTGAAAGGAGCCGTGTGTGCATGAGATGCCCTTGTGGAATAGTTCTCTAGGGGAAAGAAAGGAGTTCAATCGCTCGAGAAGGTGCGGATGATACAGAAGGAAAGACTTCTTCACTTGAAACCTTCACTTCAAGTTTCCCGCAATCCATCGTGCACCTGACTGCAGTACAGGAATGAACTCAACCTCTTCCCAGTGCAGAGGAACCCAATGGACAATTCGGTCTTGGGTAAAGGGAATCCCAATGGTCTGAACCCTTTCCCATTTACTCCTAGTGTGTGTGGAATAAACCCAACGGAGATTCCAAAGTTTTGAAGGAAAAATCCGAAATATTCTCCACTTTCTAAACGTCAGAACAGATTCAGACACTGTTTTGCCAGCTGGCGCTGGAAACAGATGATCAGGAATCCGATCTCTTTCCTGTGACTGTGTATATGGTATAGATTGGGCGCCCTAGCACGATTAAAAAAATACAAGACGGAGCCTGTACACTCTCAGGTTCCCCTGTCGTCTGCATTCACCTAGTTTCTTTAGATGAGAACAGCTGGTAATAAAATAATAATAATAATAATCCTTGCATTTGTTAAAGCGCCTGATCACGTCTTCGAGACGTCTCAAAGCGCTTCACAGAATATACTGTAAAGTAGAGTGACTGTGTATTTTGTGGGCGAAACGCGGCAGCCAACGTCCCCACAAATAGTCGTGGATTGGATGAACAAATTATTTATTTCTTTATTTTGGAGGGATTATTAACCCCGGAAAGCGATCTGCCAATCGACTAACAACCGGGTTCCTGCTTACTGCCGGATAAACAGAGGCGTGTGGAGTAAGGAAACGGTTTTGCCCGACCCGGGAATCGAACCCAGGTCCTCTCGCTTGAGAGGCGAGCGCTCTAACCACTGAGCTACAGGACTCCATATTGAACCGGAATATCAATGCACCTCCATGACAGTCATTGGCAGATCTCGGCAGCAAAGGCGTGAACTGGATTGCCGGGAGCTGAAAGCTCATCGGGATCGAATCCCGAGCGAGCAGTGCAACAACATATTGGACTGTGAGGAGGAAGGACTGTCTAATTTCCCGTTTGAAAACAAAGCCCCACAGATTTCCCAAGCACGTCTCAGTAAAGGCAGCGTCGCTTTCAGATCCTCGCGGTTTAAAAATAGCACAAACTTGCTCAGTGACAAGACTCACAAACAATGTGACGTGTTCAGAACCCCAAATGCAACCACAGACAGTAAATTGCATACGGGCTCCCCCACAGCTTGGAGTCAATTGAACCGAAATCAAACAGGACACTCGATCCAAACGCCTACCCCATCCAGATCCTGCTCCTCCCAACCATTACACTTAATCCGGGTCCGTCTGGAACTCTATATTGCCAGTGTGACTAATGCAGAAGTCTCCACGTAACAGAGGGTAACTGATACTGGGAGAGAATATAAGGCGGTGGTTCAGTGAGGATCTTCAAGTAACACAATCCCTGTTGGTCTTTTGGCGTAGATCAAGTGTAATTCTAACTAACTACACTTGATTATGAACATCAATCTGGTGCAAAGGCAGCCTATGCTGATATCACTCCATCATTTTCACGGTGCAAGAGTATTTTCTATTTCTTTCTGCCTGGGTGGCCTTACTCAGGACTTGGAAGAGACTTTGAGCTAATTCGGTGGTTGGCCAATGTGATTTGTGCCATTGAAGACACTGATTACACACTGAAGGGTCTTTGATTCTGAACTCGTAACTTCAAATCCGTTGAGACATGAAACAACCCTTCCCAGATATTTACTGTCAATCCCAGTGACTGTAATTGTAGAGAAAACCCAGCAGACAATTTGCAGGCAGCAAGGTCCCACACGCCAGCCAGTCATAAAGTGGACAACAAATTTATCTGGAGGATTATTATCTAGGACACAGGGAAAAATTCCCGGTTCTTTTCAAATAATGTCATGGGACTCTCAACTGTCCTTTCTACCCCACATCTGTGCTCTGCCTTCCCCCACCTCCGCAACATCGCCCTGCTCCGCCACTGCCTCACCCCTCAGGCTGCCGACACCCTCGTCCACACATTCATCACATCTAAGTTCAACTTCGCCAACTCCCTGCTTGATGACCTTCCCAATTCTTGCCTCCAGCTCTTGTTTTCTCCCTCGCCCGGCTCCACTGCCTCCCCATCCCCCAGAGGATAGAGTTCAAAATCCTCGTCCTCGCCTTCAAGGCCCTCCACGGCCTTGGCCCTCCCTACCTCTGCGACCTGCTGACTCCATATCAACCTGTCCGCACCCTCCTCTGCTCAGCAGGCTCTGGGCTCCCACGTCCCCCGCCCAGTCTGCTCCGCATCCTCCGCCTGTCCCGCTCTGCCATCGGCAGCCGGGCCTTTAGCATCTCTACCCCCTCCCTGTGGAACTCTATCTCACATTCCCTTCACCTCGCTCCCTCCGTTGCCTCCTTAAAGGCGCATCTTAAACCCCTCCTCTTCGACCCAGCTTTCGGCCACCCTCCTACCTTCCCTCCTCCGCGATCCTGACCCCCCCCCCACCCCCAACTCGGGTCCAAACCCCTGACTGTTCAGCACCTTGGAACGTCCTCCCGAGGTGCAAGGTGCTGCACAAGTGTAATTTATATTGTATTCCCAGAACAGGTACAGCAAAGATTAGATACAGAATGAAGCTCGGTACACAATGCTCCCACAACCCGCCACAGTGTTATCGCAGAAGGCTCCTCTCCATCTCTGTGCGGTTACGGAGTTTCCTGCTTCACTCCCCAGCCATCTATGTTAATCTCCCTGAGTGAAAAACGTTCAGTAAACATATTCCTTCTTTATAGAGTTTTGTTGGTGACGTTGCCTTTTTCTAGTGAAAATGTTGACCCAATTCCCCAGCGAGTTAAGGAGGGGCTGGCAGCATGTTGGTAAAACAGATAATAATAATCCTTGCATTTGATATAGCGCCTTATCATGTCTTCGAGATGTTTCAAAGCGCTTCACAGGATACACTGTGAAGTGAATTGACTGTGTACTTTGTGGGCGAAACACAGCAGCCAATTGCACACAGGAGAAAATAGATGTGGCATATTATAGGTTAAAATAAACCCGAGTGGTTATTACACTATTTCCACTGCTGAATTCCCTCGATAGTTGAGCGGTAACTCGCTGGTTAGGCCTGTAATTGAGAGACAGAGGGCGAGGCTGTCTGGAGTTGGTACTGTCTCATTTTAGTTGTGGGCTCAGCAATTCATCTTTTAGAAACAGATATTTCATTCTTTCGAGAAAACAGGAGGGACCGGCAAAATCGAACTCACTTTCCTCCTGTCCCTGCCAAACCCATCCCACGTGGAGTGAAGGGAGTGGCGTAGTTTATTCTGTGGGCACAAGATTGAATTTCCCACCGAAGAGAGTTGGATTCCTGACCTTGACTGATGCTTTTCTGCTGTTGTTGTGGACCATTGCAGGATTAACCTGTCTCCTCTCCAACCCTTTCACCTGGCTCCTTCCTCCAACCCTGCACCTGAGTCCTTCCCCTAAATTCAGGCTGGGCCAACCTTTGTTGGGCAAGCTGGTCCAACCAAGTTGAACCACCTTGCCCTACATTGTCATGAGCTTCCTCCTACCCACCTCCATCGCTCTGTCTGCTTCCAACTTCTGCCCGTTCTCTTCCCCCGACGATGGGTGTCTTCCAAATCACGTTTGGCCCACAATATATACAGTTAATCCACTTTTACTGTATAATCCGCGAAGCGCTTTGTGACGTCTTGGAGCCGTGATGAGGTGCGGTATCAAAATGCCAGGATAACAAAAACATGCAAGAATTATTACGCCTTTTCAATTAATCACTGCGTTTTTAATTTTGCGAGCCTACGTTCAACATGTTGCAGTTCCATAGCCGGACAACCAAAACGCTTGGGTGAAAATACAGATCTTTTGGGACGTCCTCCCGACATGAAAGGGGCTATACAAATGTAATTTTGTTGTTGTTTGTAATTAGAATGAGTCGGGATCATTCGAATTCTTTTGTTACATTGGCAATCTCGCCATGGCTGGCTCATAAATCGCAGTCTCTCTCTCTCTCTCTACTTAGCAACATCTCACCTTAATGTCTCCCCGTTGTTTGCTCAAACTAATAAAAATATTCACTGCAGGATATAACAAAGGCATCTCAGGTGCTGAGCAAATCCGCTTTAATTTTCAAAAGGATGCCAAGGAGTCGTGTTAATAAGTTTAATCCGATCTCGAGTCAAGGAAAGCCCTATGTTACGAACCAAGATGACACGATTTGCGAGAAAACCAGAAAGTAATGTTGATTGTGTGGAAATGAGCTAATTGTTTAATACGGCAATTATGTCAATCCAATCTGGCGACGGCCTTTATTGCTGTGAAAAAAATCACAAATGAATACAAAATTAAATCAGGTCAGATTGATTAGATTAACAGAGAGAGAGAGAGAGAGCTACTCAAGTGGCTTCCGATATTTAGCCCATCAATTGTTGTTGCATTCGGACCTTCTGAGAATTTAGCGTCCAGTTGCCTCGAATAAAATGTCAGTCACAAAGGGGAGCGGTGACAGTAAAGTGACCAACAGTTCCATCCGCACCCATCTGACTCTGGACTCCCTTGCCCTGACACCTCTCTCTCGCTCTCTCTCTGACCTGCTTGGACCCAACCAACTACCCGCTGCCCCTCTGCTCGACTGGCTCCGGCCTCCTGCTTGTCCCTCGTGCTCTCCGGTCCACCGTGGGCAGCCGAGCTTCGATCGCCCCAAAACTCTGGAACACTCTCCCTCTATCCCTCCACCTCGCCCCTTCCTTCCCCATCTTCAGGTCGCGCCTGAAGACTTTCCTCTTCGGCCATGCCTACAGTCACCTCCCCCATCCCCTGGCTTGGCTTCACGCTCCGCCATTGTCAAGCGCTCTGGGAAGCTAACGCTGCTATAAAAATACAAACTGTTGTTGTAACGAGAAGAGGGTAGGGTGGGTATATCCTGCCAAAAGGCCTTCTCCACCAGGATTGCTCATGTGCTGTTTGAGGCACTGCCTGCAGTAGAGCCATTTGAAGTCGGAAACTAGTTCCGTTCTCTTACCCAACAGGTTAGGCTTTGCCGAGTCCCCATAGACCACGCTGTTGGCATGCTCACACGCTGCTGAAGTGTAGGTTGAGCCACTAACTAGTGATAAAATATCTCACTGACTAGTTTATCTTACTGCTGGGAACGTGACAGCTGCTTTGGAAAGATGGGGACTCAGGAACATTGACCTCTTACTTTTCTGGTTGAGAATTTACCTTAGAGAAGGGTGAGAAGGGGGAAGAGAAGGGTGAGAGGGGGGAAGAGAAGGGTGGGATGGGAAGAGAAGGGTGTGGGGGGCGAGGGAAGGATGGAGGAGAGAGAAGAAAAGGGTGGGAGGGGGGAAGAGAAGGGTGGAGGGGGCAGAGAAGGGTGAAGAAGAGAAGAGAAGGGTGGTGGTGTTGGGGGGAGAGAATGTGGGGAGAGAAGGGTGTGAGGGGGAAGACTATTGTGGAGTATAGACACTGAGGTGGACTGGTTGGGCCGAGTGGCTTGTTCTAAATCTTTGTAACGTGCCTCAGTCCCATTCTCAACATCAATCAAGATGGTTTCGAGCAAAGGAACTTTAGCAACAAGACTTCAAGTCTAACCGACGACGTTGGGTGTTGAGGTAACGCTACACTTTTAGGTTTGAATCAACGGGAAAACCACATCAAATCAGCGCTAACGACTCCAAACTGGGCACCACTGAGCAGCTGCCACATATTCCAAGAATTTTCGGAGTTTAGGAATGTGCAAGTGCATCGCAGTCCATCTGGCCAGCTCCCATTTTATATCAACAATTCCTCTCTCTTAGCCCCAATTCTCCATCGCCATCAGATATCTATCTAAAGCCCATTGTATTTGGTTTCCGGTAAACATCCACTGCCTTACTTGTCTAACTGCTGTGCGTTCAGTCTAAGTGTGTGCACACACACATATATATATATATTATATATATAGATGCATAACCTCTCTATATTGTGTCTGGGTTGTATTATACCATCCTACACTCTGTTTGTGTACGTACTGTCTTACGTTCGTGTCTGTGTGATATTCCTCCCTTCTTTACTCTGTGTAGAAATCTACTTTGTTCAGCGCTATGTGTTTGCATTGTCGTAGGCTATCTTGTCTGTGTATCTTCTATCTCCTGTGCTAAATGTCAGTGTTATATTTTCTTACTTGTATTTTGTAGCTCTATTGTGTGCCCTTGGGCAAGATTACATTGTGAGCAAGCTTTAAAACTGTACTGATATCCTATACCCACATCTTTATCACGTAACTAAAAATAATTCGGAGCTCTATGCCTTAGACACGCTGATCTGAGAGACTGCTCTCAGCAACCAGATCTTTATTTATTAGCTGGAAGATGATTCATTATTGTTCCTGTGTAAAATGACCCCCTACCTACTGTACAGCGATGATTAAAAATAACATTATCTCGCTGCAGGCAAGTACCACACAAGTGACAGCATTCAAGAAAGCAATATATAAGGAAATAAGAAGATACTGTAAGACGATGTTTAAACAAAGCAAACAGTCAATCCTCACTTCTGACACTGCTCTGGTTAGCAGTGCTAATGTAAAGGTGTGTAAACATCAGGAAATCACATCGCTGTGAGTTTTTATCTGTTTAGCATCACTGCGAGACAATAAATTACTTTTTTTTTCTCTCTCTCTTCCTCTCTCTCCATTTACATAAAAATAGAGGCGTTAGTAGTCCCACCTCACCAGAAATTGCTTACAAATAGAACAGAAAGTTGGGTGGTTGCACTTCAAACGGGCAATGAACCTTACTGGAGGAACAGGTTGCTGGGTAGTTAAAGCCGGGAGGTTGGACTCATTTAAGGAACAGCTTAGAGTCATGGAATCATATGACACAGAAGGAGGCCATTCGACTCACTGTGCCTGTGCCGGCTCTTTTAAAAGAGCTACCGACTAGTCCCATTCTCCCGCTCTTACCCCATAGCCCTGCAGATTTTTTCCTGTTTTAAGTACCCGTCCAGTTCCCTTTTGAAAGCGACTCAGGAAGTGAGTTCCAAACGGTGCCAATCCTCTGGCTCCGTGATATTGTGGAAGAGTGAGATCAGACCAATAAAAGGAGGGAGAAATTAAGAGTGGATTAAGACCCGACAACCTGCGTTTATATAGCGCCCTTCGTGTGGGAGGTAAGAGTTTGCTTGATGATGGCGGAGTCTGACCCCGGGCCACGGTGAGAGGTGACTGTAAGCACGAACAGAAAGGTTTTAGGTGGGATGGGAGCGCCAAGAAATAACAATCGCATTTTGCAAAGGTTCGTTTGACACCTTTGTGGTTTGCAGATCTTCCTGAGAAAAAAAGAATGACCTGTTGCTACTCTGTTCACCAGGAAAATGATGGCTTTAGCTCAATGCACCGTATTTAATAATAATAAGCCTCGCATTCGACACGGCGCCTTATCACGTCTTCGAGACGTCTCAAAGCGCTTCACAGGCTACGCCGTAAAGTGAATCGACCGTGCATTTTGTGGGCGAAACGCGGCAGTCGTGGATTGAGTGATCCAATTTTTTTTTTGGACGGGATTTTTACCCCCGGAAAAGCGATCCACCGATCGACTAACTGGGTAAACGGAGGCGTGTTGGGAGTAAGGAAACTCGCCCAACGTTTCGCCCTGCTCAGGGAATCTAGTCCGGGTTCTCTCGCTTGCTCTAACCTCCGCGCTACAGGGCTCCACGTACACTGTAAAGTGGATTTTGCGGGTGAATCTCACTGCTCCACTCCACCTCACTTCTCTGCGTTTCTCCTAATGGAACGACCAGTCTCTCCTTAGCCCTGAACTACTTTCAAAACAGTGCTGGGGGGTGCGTTCGGCTGAGACCCTCCTCTTTGCTCTTCTCATTGGATCTTAGAACCAAATGCATTTTTTTTTAACTGAACATTTTGAAAAGGGACCTCTTCCAGAAGAGGGATATTTAATGCTTGCGCCATTGTTGAATTGTGTCTCAATTTAAATATTAATTTCTCCACAGCTTCAGGTGTATTTTCTGCAGACTCCAAACATAAAAAACACTAGTAATTATAACACTAATAATCCTTGCATTTGACACAGTGCCTTATCACGTGGTTCAGAATGGTATTGTTACTGTAATATCTATTAAACATTGTGCTTCCAGCACAACTCCAGCATTATTGGGTTTACATTTGTCCTTTCCAATTTCTTTTAGAACTACTACAAATCTTTGCATTTAATACAGTCCCTTATAATGTGAAAATCATTTTAAGGGCTTCACAGAGATTTGCTGCCAAGTGTAGTGACTATGTACCTGTAGGCAAATACAGTGGCATTTGTATGCAATGAAGATCCACAAACAGCTGTGAGTTAATTGACGAATTTATCTGGAAGAGAGTCAACAACAACAACAATAACATGACATTTATAGAGCGTCTTTCATGTCGGGAGGACGTCCCAAGGCGCTGGACCCAAGGGGTCGGGACCCGAGCATGGGGGAGGGGGGGTGTAGGGGTGAGGGAAGGCAGAGAGGTGGGAGGGAGACCAAAGGCGCGGTCGAAGAGGAGAGTCTTGAGACCAGCCTTGAAGGAGGTAAGGGAGGAAGCGAGGCGAAGGGACCGTGGGATGGAGTTCCAGAGTATAGGGGCAGAGACACTGGAAGCCCGGCCACTGATGGTAGGGCAGGTCGGGCGGGAGAACTGGAGCAGGCCGAGGACTGATGAGCGGAGGGAGCAGGCAGGTTGGTAGGGAGTCAGCAGGTCAGAGAGGTAGGAGGGGGCAAAGCCACGGATGGCCTTGAAAATGAGGACGAGGATCTTGAACTCGATCCTCTGGGGGATGGGGAGCCAGTGAAGTCAGGCGAGGGTGGGAGTGATGGGGTCACGGAGCCTGGTGTGTGAGAGTTTACGAGCTGCAGAGTTTTGGATGATCTGCAGTTTGTGAAGGGAAGAGTTGGGAAGGCCGATGAGGAGGGAGTTTCCATAATTGAGCCTTGATGTGATGAATGCGTGGGTGAGGGTTCCGGAGGCCTGAGGGGTGAGGCAGTGGCGGAGTCTGGCAATGTTGCGGAGGTGGTGGTAGGCAATGCCGGTCATGGCGCGGATATGGGGGAGAAAGGACAGTTCAGGGTCAAACAAGACACCCAAGTTCCTGACTGGCTTAGTGAGGTTGAGTGTGCAGCCGGGAGACTGATGTTGCCAGCGCCCAAGGTGCGGAGGCGCTGGCGCGAGCCAATTAGGAGGGCCTCGGCCTTACTGACGTTTAGTTGGAGTCAACAGAGCAACCCTCTTCGCTTTTTGATTAGTGTTATGGGATCCTTAACCAGAACAGACAAGCGGGACCTCGGTTTAATGTCTCATTGCTCCCCCTGCACTGCTCTGGAGCGTCAGCCATGTATACAGTTCTGGGAATCCTGTGGCATACTGGTTAGAGCCCTCGCCTCGCAAGCGTTTCAATTCCTAGGCGGATAACCCTACGAAATTTTTTTACAAATATTTTTTAAAAATTCGGTCACTCTACGTGAGTCGCTTCTGTGCGCAATTGGCTGCCGCGTTTCGCCCACAAAATACACAGCCAATTCACTTCATAGTTTATTCTGTGAAGCGCTTTGAGACGTTTGGAGTTTGGACTTGAACCCACGACATCTGTCACAGGGGGCCAAATCTTCCACTTGAAGTGCAGATTGTTTTTTTGCTGTACAAGCGACGAAAATAGAAATATATAAAATTAGACATTTTAAGGTCTGGGGCAGATTTCGGTTTTGAAAAAGCAGGTATCCAATCTCACGCGTAACAGCTGCTAAAACACATGTGGTGCTGTTCAACTGATGAATGATTCAGTTTCCAAATTCTTTTATTTTTAAGGGTAAGTTGCTACTTTTTGTCTCTTTGCTGATCTCCTTACACTGGAGACTCACTACCCAACGCTTCTTCTCCCGCTGTCCAACTTCTGGTGTTCTTAATAATTCTAATAATAATCCTTGCAGTTGATATCACATCTCATCGCATCTTCGAGACGTCTCAAAGCGCTTCACGGAATGCACTGTAAAGCAGATTGACTGCATGTTTTGTGAGCGGCAACCAATGGCGCCCAGCACGCGGTCAAATAAAATGTGTACAGAAGTGTCGATAGATAAGCCACACACTGACACTGAAGCAGAAACGGCGAGAAAAAGAGGTGGATTTATTTCACTACTGTACTCGAGTTCTCGAAGGGTTAACTGCAAGCGAGAAGGTGACGTGAAGTGTTTGTGAGTGCGTAAGTGTGTGTGTGTGTGTGTGTGTGTGAGATTGCTTTTACTGGCGGAGTGAGCGGTGGAGAGAGAGAGAGAGGCAGTGAGCTAGTTATTCTGGGGCTCTATTGCAGTTTACTGTAAGTGTGTGAGAGAGAGATTTCCAACACTCACACACAACACACGCACAACACAAGCCGACGCACACAGACAGAAAGAACCCTGAAGATAGATCGAGGACGGTCTGCGCCGACGGATCGGTCTTTTAACATTTCCACAGACATCATCAGATTGTCAGCGTCGCGAGTTAAGAGTTTAAAGGCGCTCTCTCTCTCACTCTCACTCTCTTTCTCTCTCTCCGTCTCACTGACTGCTGGAGGGCTCGCAGCGATCAGCTGGGAACATTCCCAGCCTGTGATCAATCAGGAGGAGATTGTGATCACAACTGGAGGTAAAGAGAATTTAAAAGTTTAAAAGGAAGAGAGAGAGAGAGAGAGAGAGAAGCTGGATTTTGCCAGCTGTCACACCTCAACCTGTGGAGAGACTCACCAGAGAGCTTGACACCCCCCCCACCCCAACCCCCCCACCCCAACGTCTCAGCGACTCCTGGCATTATGGATATCTTGGACAACTTTGGGGCAGAGAAACTTTTTGCAGCTTCGAACCTGGTGGATCTGGAAGATTTGAATGAGACTGACTTTCTCAGCAATGTGGTATGTACACAGCTGCCAACCAGCTTGGTCACAGCTTTCTCTCTCTCCCCTCTCTCTCAATCTCTCTCCCTCGGTGTCCATCCTCCACCCCTCCCTCACTCTGTCCCCATCTTTTTCCTTCTGTTTCTCATCACTTTATTTATTTTGTTCTCTGCGTTCCCTGGACTCACGCATTTCTAATCCCAATAATAATCCTCGCATTCGATACAGCGCCCCATCACGTCTTCGAGACGTCTCAAAGCTCTTCACGGGATACGCTGTGAACTGAACCGACTGTGGATTTTGGGGGCGAAACTTGCCATCGGTCTACACTTCCTGGGGGTTTGCATTCCAAGTCTCATTCCGACAAACTGGAGTTGAGCTTCAGTGGGTGTGTGTGTGTGAGACCTATCGATCATTGATACATATTTAATGTCTCTTTGGTGCCTCTGAGCAGACTTTACTGATCGATATTATCGGTCTGGTGTGAAAGGACATTGACTATGATACAGTGTACAGGACTTAATTGGTGCATTGTACACACATATGTATATATATATACCATATGCACTGGATATAGCACAAGTGTCTGGATAGAGTGCTAATTTTCTACATGGTTGTTACAGTAATTACAGTGTCACATATCAAAGCGATCGCTGTGTATGTGAATACGCTGCCTTTACGGGACAGTGTTTAAACACAGAGCACGTCTGAGTTTACAGACACAGCCACAGACTTCTTTGTTGCAAGGTTTCGGAACAGTTAGCGACCTGCAGCCCCGAAGCCATCAGTGCTGGATGTCGTGCCTCCCATCGGAGCGATTAGGGAGAATCCCTCTCAGGGGAGTGAGTGAGGGTTTGGTGTTTTGGGGAATGTTTGTAAAGTTGTCACTGTGGACCCGGTGGCTTTCGGAGTCTCACCTCCTGTGTTTTCTGCTTTTACTTTATTGCTAGTTCTCCTTGCTGGACTCGTACGGTGTCAGCCTGGTTCGGTTACACACACTTTCGCCTCTGAGTCACAAGGTTGTGGGTTCAAGCCTCTGGCTGAGATTTTGAGCTCACAGTCTAGGCTGACACTTGAGTGCAGTACTTGGAGGAGCGCTGCATTGCTGGAGGTTCAAACACCACTCCCCCCCCAACCCTCCCACCCTCTCCCCCCACCTTGGGGTGAGATGTTAAACCTTTCTGTTAAGTTCGACATTAAGGATCTCTATTCAAATATAGAAGGGAGTTTGTCCTGGTGAAAAATTCCTCACCCACCCCCCAAACCCCCAAACCCCCCAATAAAATTTGTCATACACCTCATGGCTGTTTATGGGACATTGCTGTGCCACATAATAATAATCCTTGCATCTGATAGAGCGCCATATCACGTCTTCTAGACGTCCCGAAGCGCTTCACAGGATATACTGTAAAGTGAAGTGACTGTGTGTTTTGTGAGCGAAACATACAGTCAATTCACTTTACTGTATATTCCGTGAAGGGCTTTGAGACGTCCCATTTTCACACCTGCGTACAAATACACTTCACTGCGCACTAACAGCAAAGTCTTAAAAAGCACTTTGAGATGTCTCAACAACAACAAGTATTTACATAGCATTCCCCCTCACGCAGGATAGCGTCCCAGAGCGCTCAAACCATATGATTGCACACCAAATGCAGGGATTATTACAACTAAGGTAAACTATTTACAAATCAAATATCAATTCCATAGCCACCTCTCACACAAAAAGTACTGGTCCTGTGAACTTGCTTTCCCCTGAGGATTTCATGGGAGGAATTGGAGCGATTATTCAGATCATTTCATTCACACAGCAACAAAGCATCAATGAATGCGCAGCCTTACACATCTTGTAAAATATTACAGGATATCCAGGATGTATTTATGAGGACAATCCAGACATGATGTGCTATCGATAACAATAAATAACAGCTGAGCTTCTATGATGGACAATAAAATGCAGAATACTAAAACGATGTCAAACAAGAACCACAGAGATGCGGGGAAGGAAAAGGAATTGGGAGTAATTATTGATTATCCTTACAGCTTCCAGTCAGTGTGAAGCCACTGATAAGAGAGTTGAGTTGAATGACTTTCCTGTAAAACCCCATCCAGATTGGTGGGGCCACATCTGGATTATTATGGAGTCCCGTAAGGTAGTGGTTAGCGCGCTCGCCTCGCAATTGAAATGACTCGGGTTCGATTCACTGCCACGATTCCTTACTCCGCACGCCTCTGTCTAGGAGTAAGTAGGAACTCCGTTGTTAGTCGATTGGCGGATCGCTTTCCGGGGGTAATAATCCCTCCCAAAAATAATAATAAGGGAGTCACTCAATCCACGACTGTTTGTGGGACGCTGCTGTGCGCAATTGGCTGCAGCGTTTCGCCCACAAAATATACAGTCAATTCACTTTACAGTATATCCTGTGAAGCGCTTTGAGACGTCTGGAAGACGTGATAAGGCACTGTATCAAATTCAAGGATTATTATTATGTGGAGTCCTGTAGCTCAGTGGTTAGAGCACTCACTTTGCAAGTGAGAGACCTGAGTTCAATTCCAGGCAGAGGGCGAAACCTTGGGCAAGTTTCCTTACTCCACACAGAGCCTAATAATAATCCCTCCAAAACAAAAAAAACAATAATAAATTGGTCATTTTCAATCTACGACTGTTTGTGGGACATTGCTGTGCGCAATTGGCTGCCGCGTTCGCCCACAAATATACAGTCAATTCACTTTACAGTGTGTTCTGTGAAGCGCTTTGGGACGTCCTCCCGACGTGAAAAGCACTATATCAAATGCAAGGATTATTATTATTATCATTATTAAGTGAAGCATATACAGATTTTTTTCTGTGCTGTTGAAATCCAATTTATTTCCTGGTTTCTTTCTCAGGTGTATCCAGAGTTTTACTCCTAGTATTTTGCCTTGGTTTCTTTCCCGATTAGTTTCTG
The DNA here is from genome assembly GCF_018977255.1 of Callorhinchus milii. Taxonomy (NCBI): domain Eukaryota; kingdom Metazoa; phylum Chordata; class Chondrichthyes; order Chimaeriformes; family Callorhinchidae; genus Callorhinchus; species Callorhinchus milii. The sequence continues at coordinate 1,231,904 of NW_024704758.1, forward strand.
ATTCATTCCCATTTTCTTTGCTGAATACGACACGCGTCGAAGGTTGCAGCCGAGTTATAATAAATGCCAGGTTGGAATGAAAGCACCTTCTGTGGTTCGTTCAGCCCTAGATACTGCACACGCTGTGAAACTACCGAGTTAGGAGGAGGGTGATGGAACAGTGAACAGCCTCTGTTGTGCTCCATTGGTAATGTCACGATCAGTGGGGGTGGTGTCTCCCAACACTGCTTCATTTAAAGAGACAGTAATGCCTTCTGTTGGCCTACACAGGATTATTGTCAGTCTTTAAACCCCCCACCCTCCAAATTTCCTGCACAAGTGCTTTTCAGTACGTGACCATTGCATCTGAACCTCCCACTCCACCCAGTCACTACCATAATAATAATCCTTGCATTTGATATAGTCTTTTCACGTGGTCAACCATCGATGGAGACCGTGCATACGACCAGACTGTGCTCACGGCCACCTCTCCCTCTCCCACCTCCACCCGCCCGGCTCGGAGTCAGGCTCCGCCACTGTCAAGCGCTCTGCACGGAGGGCGCTACATAAGTGCAAGTTGTTGTTGTTGTCCCCTACGCTCCTTGCCCTTCAACCCAATCCTGATCCCCCCCCCCCCCACCCACCCCTCACCCGGCTCAGGTCCAAATCCCTGACTGTCCAGCTCCTTGGGAGGTCCTCCCAACACGAGAGGCACCGTATAAATGTTATTTGTTGTCGTCGTGTTGTTGTTGTTGTCTCAAAGCGCTTCGCAGAATACACTCTAACGTCCGGATATTTCGTGGGCGAAACGGGGCAGCTGATTGTGCACATTCCAGCTTCTCCACTACCCACTCCGCACCAGTGATCACTATGCCAACAAATGCCCATTGTAGTAAGTAAGTCACTATCGCAGTACAGTAAATCCTGGGTCGCGCTTTGAGACGTCCATCTGATGTGAAAGGCGCTATATCAGATGCAAGGATTACTATTATGATTATTAATATTATTACATTATCACGCCAGCTCAAGTTGAACGATTGCGTCAAAATTTGTGGGAAATTCTCAGATTTGGCCTCCAAATTAAAATGAACTTCAGAAATTCTTCACGATTCTGCACAATATTTTAAATCAAACGGATTTGATTCCGTCTGAGCCTTTGTCACCTCAACCATATTCCTGCTCCGGCTAATTGAGTGTCTGTTAATAAGATGGTCAAGTCAATGGGATTCATTTCATGAGACCTTTGCTGAACCAACAGGTTCTGAAATTTTATGCCATTCATGAATGGTACAGACAGTCCTAATGGACTCTGTCTGTTGTTGAGGCTATCCTGTGGCTCAGTGGTTAGAGCACTCGCCTCGCGAGTGGGAGGATCTGGGTTCGATTCCCGGGCGGTGCGAAATGTTGGGCAAGTTTCCTTACTCCGCACGCCTCTGTTTATCCAGCAGTAAGTAGGAACCTGCTGTGTTAGTCAATTTGCGGTCGCCAATCCAGGGGTAACAATTCCTCAAAAGGAAAAGTAATAATAATTTGGTCACTCAATCCACGGCTGTTTGTGGGACGCTGCTGTGCGCAATCGGCTGCCGCGTTTCACCCACAAAATATACAGTCAATTCACATTATGGTATATCCTGTGAAAGCGCTTTGAGACGTCTCGAAGACGTGATAAGGCGCTATATCAAATGCAAGGATTATTATTGTTGTATATAAATTATTTTAAATAAAATTAGATGTTTGAAAAACAATACTGAAGGATGTGGGAAGTGAGGTTGAGGGTGGGATTAGATTCTCTGAGGCAGCTCATGTGGACGGAAATAACAACAACAACAAATTACGTTTCTAGAGCGCCTTTCGCGTCGGGAACACATCCCGAGGTGCTGGAAATACCAGCAAAACCTGGATGATCTAAATGGCTGTTTTCTGTCTATCCTATGAATGTTCGTTAAGGACATACCTTCCTCATTGTTTTGCTCTGCATCACAGTATCTGTCTTTAACGCCCCCCTTTGCAGCCCGCCTCTTCAAGTGCGCCTATGGCCACCTCCCTCTCCCCCTCGCCTTCACTTGGTGTCCATCCCTGTCCTCGACCATTCTCTTCATGGCTTGAAACTTTGCCTAAATTGGTTGCCAGACTTGCCCACAAATCCACAGTCACGACACGTCACAAACATTGAGGTCCTGAGTGTTATCACAAACGCAAGATTGCTATTGTCATTATTCTATCTCTAATAATAATAATCCTTGCATTTGATATGGCGCCTCTTCACGACTTTGAAATGTCTCAAAGCGCTTCACAGAATATACTGTAAAGCGAAGTGACTGTATATGTGTGGGTGAAACGCGGCAGTCAATAGACCCTCCGTGTTACACGGTTTCCCAGCCAACAGTGTTGGCTAGAGGAGCAGAGAGGAGCTTCCCTGGTTAGCTTTCCCCATAAGGAATACTGTATTTAAGCGCATTGCATTTTAGCAACAAGTTGAGGCCGGGTGTTTATGACAACAGGGCAGGGTCCAAACCCCACGCACGGAGACCGACATGGGGGGGGGAACCCTTCGCTGTGCTGGAGAGCGACCCGGCCAGAAATGTACCGTTTGTATCTGGATACAGTTAAACGGAATGTGTTTGTTATGTTTGTTGTTGGGTCCAAATATAATGCTTTCTAAATAAATATATATTTCCCGGAAAAAAAAAAGGTTATGACTAACCTCTATATAAACGTGGTCAGATCTCTTCCTCGTTAGACCTGAACTCAGCCAGATGTCTGATCGCACCGGCTCTACTCCTCTCTGACCTTGTCACCATCTGGCTTTGGCCTCCGACCTCTTTCAGCCTCGTTTCTCATTTCCTTTGGCTGTTTTCGGTTTCCTTCTGTTCTATTTCTGCCCTCCCCAGGTTTATTTCGGAGCGGATTTCTGCCGTAGTGTTCAGTTTAGTTTCTGTGGCTTTCGGAGTACTGAAACCTCCCTGACACAGCCAGGAGGTCTCGTGAAATTCAGACTTTATTTTTCGCCCCCAAAATACACAGTCAATCCACTTTATTGAGACGTGATAAGGCGCAATTTGAAATGCAAGGATTATTATTAATAATTTAGGAGCCTCTGGAAAGAAACCTTTCAAAATTAACATTGAATACACGGTGAGATGGATAGACGATGGGAAACCTTTAAAACAAAATAACTTCATAAAGTACGACCAGGTACCATTCTTGCCCAACGTTTCATCCTGCCCGAGAATCGAACCCGGGTCCTCTCGCTTATGAAGCGAGTGCCCTAACCACTGAGCTACAGGACTCGAGGAATTTAGAAGTAACTTGGACGGATAGCAAGGCACATTGTACTGAAATTCTTTCCCCATCGCTCGTTATCCCTTAAAGCTAAATGCCAAGTCAGAAAATCAGCGCAAAGTGTTCCTGCTGGAGGGGGAGAAATTTAACAGAGTGGCTCACCTGGGTGGGAGGGATCCTGGGAGTGAGGGCAGGTTTAAACACTTACAGGGACAGCTGTGAGACATTCACTACAAAGCAAATACCGTGCAGAAATGCCACAGGCCACAACATGAAGAGCAGCGAGCCTGTCTCATTTAATATTTAGCCCTGACTGATTCCGTTTCTGCAGTTACCTGCACTCACGCACTCTGAAGTTTGTCTGCTTAGAATCCAGGCCAACAGCTCCCCCCCTCTTCTCCCTTCCTCTCTCTCACACACACACACACACACACACCAACTCCAGCACAGGGTCAAGGAGCATTAAGAAAACCTCATTTCAGCACATTCCTGGGACTTTGCTAACCTTTGAAATGCTTCCAGGAGGGAAACCGAGGAGTGAGTTTAGCCGGTGTTCAATCTGCGTTCCAGGACGCTGTGTAAATGCAAGTTGTTGTCATTGCTGTGTGTCCAAAGCAACTCTAGAGAAGTAGCCCAGACTTTCACTACCGTACTCCTCTGAATTAAAGTGGGATCTAAAATGCGCTGATATTCAAAAGGCATTTCTTAAGAAGGTTTGCAGAGTGGCACACGGAGATTTCAAGCCACAGAAACTCTACTCTGAGCAGATTTACTTGATGGAGTCGAGTTTCCGTGGGTCAGTGCGATGTGCATCCAATTACCAGAAGAACTGCCCGTTCACAAGTGTATTGTGAACTATCTGAATCATTCTGTAATTCCGGCCTGTATCTCACGCCCAAGTTCTATATACAACAAACTAACACATCCGTGTGTATTACACCCGCTTAGCTGTGTGATATCCTATCTGTGTATCTTGTCCATACAACACACATCTGTGGCTGAGTTTCACAAGAGAAACTGGAATGAAATTGCCGTTGATCTTATTGGCTTTCTGCTAACTCGAGATTGCAGTATTGCTCTACTCTTATAGTAATAATAATAATCCTTGCATTTGATACAGCACCTCACACGTCATTGGGACGCCTCAAAGCGCTTCAGACGATATATTGTAAAGTGAATTCACTGTATATTTTGTGGGCGAAACGTGGCAGCCAATAGTGTACAGCAGCGTCCCCACAAACAGCTGTGGAATGAGTGACCAAATACTCAATATTTTTTTTTGAAGGGATTATTATTCCCGGAAAGCGATACACCAGTCGTCTAACAACCAGGTTCCTACTTACTGCTAGGGAATCAGAGCCATGTGGACCAAGGAAACTTGGCTGAAGTTTTGTCCTGCCTGGGAATCGAACCCAGGTCCTCTCACTTTGAGAGGTGAGCGTGCTAACCAATTCCCTACAGGTCTCCATGCTCTTCTAAATCCTTAATCTATTCCCTGGCACAGACCTGACTCTGGATTGGAAGCAAGTGCACTCCAGGCTGCCGTGACCTGCATCAGTTCCTTTCTCAACTTCTCATGTGAACAGTAATGCTGCTCTGTGTTCTCCTGACACCAGTGGATGTGATTCAAATAGCATTTTAGAAAACAATGTCGCCTGAGAGAAATTAAGCAAGAGTAAGATATGGTGGAAGCCTCCATGCCATTCAACCACCCCACAGAACAAGTTGTCCTGACTGGAGTCAAGGGGGAGGCCAGACCAATGCAGTTGGCAACAGTAGGGCATTCATTGTGTTGGTATACCTGATTTTGTTAGTGACTGTTTCAGGTTAAGTGGTATTGCTTAAGCCAACAAGCGGTCGGGTCAGATTGACCTGGGTTACTGATACCCTGGTTGTGTACAGGCTACAGGGTACAGTTACAGTTCTAGTATCTAGCAGATAGATCATAAGCCGATCAGAAAGTGGCACGAGAGGAAAAGGAATTGCATTACGTGATTGTATATTCCACGGCCCAATGGATGCAAATAGGAACAGACATTAAGCTGTTTACCTACAGGAAGTAGGAACCCGGTTCTGGGTCGATTAGCGGATCACTTTTCCGGGAGTAATAATCCTTCCNAAAAAAAAGGATAATTTGGTCGCACAATCCACGGCTGTTTGTGGGACTCTGCTGTGAACAATTGGCTGCCGTGTTTCCGCTCACAAAATACAGTCAATCCACTTTACAGTGTATTCTGCGAAGCGCTTTGAGACGACTCAATGGCATTATCAAATGCAAGCATTATCATTCTGATTATTATAACAGAACATTCACATTGGGACCTGGAGTATTGTGAATGTTTTTATCGCTTATACGGCACTTGTGGAAAGAAGCAACTTCTTCAAGGTGATTGTTAACATGGAGGTGAGAGCTAAAGGTTAAACACAGTCACTGACTGAATTAAACTACAGGCCCGTAATCGATGAGTTGATCGATTCACAAGTCGTTGTTATCTTGAGATGTCTCGAAGATGAGATAAAGCGCTATACCAAATGCAAGGATTATTATTAATATTTTACTGCAACTTAAACCTTGGCGTCACATCTAACGGAGTTTTTCAACAGGTAGAGCAGTTTTGATTATGAGACTATTCCCACAGATTTACGAATCAGTAAGAAGAAGGTATAAGTTGATGACCCTCACTGGAAAAAAAATGGAGAGAAGAATCATTTTTACGCAGGGGAATGGTAGATTATATCACTATAAGGAAAAACGTGCAGGACTACGGGGTTAGAGCGGGGGAGTGGGACTAGTTGGGCAACTCTTTCAAAGAGCTGGCACAGGCATGATGGGACGAATGGCCTCCTTCTGTAAGATTCTAGGATTCTATGAACATGGAATCCTTTAATACACAATAGCTGCTGAAACAGCCCATTAAATGAGAAATGGATAAACACTTGAAGAAAAATAATAATAGTAACAGAAACAACAGAGGAATGGGATAGTCCTAACCCCTTAGTGAGAACAATAAAGAGAGATGTATTTTATGGATAACTTAGGGTGGGGGTTAAATTAAACATACCAGCTCCTGACCTGACCCAGGCTTATTTACACTACTAGTTTTATACTGGTGTAAAACTGACACTAAGGTTACATCAACAAAGATGGTAATCATTTGGGAATAAAGATAGTGGTATCTTTCGACACATGCTGAGGATGAAAGGTTATATTTATGTGGGGAGACTTGAAAAGGTTGAGGCTGTGTTTACCGAAACAGAGAAGGCTAAGTGGACAACTAATAGATGCTCTCATAATTATGAATGTTTTTTTCATGGGGATAAGTAGAGACTATTTCCAAGAAGACTTCAATAGAGCAATGCCACCACAGGAAAGTATGGGGAGGTTAGAAGAATTTTGAGTATTGATAGAATATGAATTTTTGCCCTAAAAATACACAGTCAATTCACTTTACAGTATATTCTGCAAAGTTCTTTGAGGCGTGACAAGGCACTGTATCAAATGCAACCATTATTATTATATTATTATTTCAGTCTATTAACTGGTCAAGACAAACGTATTTTTTCAAAACTGAGCTCCAACCAGTGTGTCCAGCTCAGGAACTCAGAGAATAAACTCACTGAGCCATTGGGAGTGTTGTTATTATTTTGAACTTTATTTGCAATGCCCCAGTGTGACTGGTGGATTGAGGGCAAAAGTTATGAAGTTAAATACATTACAAAACACATCAGCTATTCACATGTCCCAATCCTAGCCAAGTAGCTCATCTGTGGGCTCTCTCAACAGTCGCTGATTTTAATTAAGGTACAAGTTCTAAATTGCGAAAACATGTTTGTGAGTGTGCGTGCATCTTTGTGCGCGTGTTAGGTGCTGCACATGTGAGGGAACATGCATCTCTGCTTAAGATTTTGTCCGTGTTCCAACGCGCATGAGCCCTTGCTATCGAAGTGGGGTCACGGTTAGTTTGCTCACTCCCACCCTCGCTCACCTCGACTGGCTCCCCATCCCCCAGAGGATCGATTTCAAGATCCTCATCCTCATCTACAAGGCCATTCACGGCCTCGCTCCCTCCTACCTCTCCGACCTACTTTCCCCCTACCTACCTGCCCGTACCCTCCGTTCCTCTGGCTCCGGTCTGCTCCACATCCCCGCCCCAACCGCCCTACCATCGGTGGCCGGGCCTTCAGCCTCTCAGCCCTGAGGCTCTGGAACTCCATCCCCCAGTGCCTTCGCCGCTTCCTCCCTTTCCTCTTTCAAGGCCGGTCTCAAGACCTTTCTCTTTGACCTTCAGCTCCGCTCTCGACTCTCTAGCCCCTCCTCACCTCCCTCCCTTCCCTCACCTCACCCTGACCAATTCCCCCTGCTCGGGTCCTGACCCAACTGTACAGCGCCTCGGGACGTCCTCGGCGCTCTATAAATTGAATCTTGTTGTTGTTGTTGTTGCTGACCGTTAGGGGAGCCGGTGATCGTATTATGAGCTCCGATTGATGGGCCATCTGAGAATCATGTGTCTGTGTGCCTCGTCGTGTTTATCTTGTGTTTATCTTGTGGCATGTGCCCGCATTGCTGTATCTGATTGAGGAATAAATACTAAAGGATCGGTCGGTGATCAGGCAGGGATGGAGTCGGAACAGAGAGATCGTTTGCTCACTTGTGTGGAGAGTAAACATCAGCACAAACCAGATTGTCAGAATGGCCTGTTCTTGTACTTATTCTAATAAAGCAACGGTGTCTGTTGGAAGCGCGCGTGTGTGTGTGTGCGCGTGTGCGTGCACGTGTGTGTGCGCGTGTGTATGCATTCCTGTGTTTGTGCATGAGTACACAAGATCTTGTGAGTGAACGTATCAAGACTATATGTGCCTTTGTGATTATTCAAACAGTGGTTTCCCCCTCCCCTCATGAAAGAGGCTGCTCTATGAACAACTGTATAATTATGTAAAGCTATTCCATTTCACTTGACGAGGAGTAAGGAGTTCAGACATTATCAGAGCTTCTAACCCAGAGTAGAATGCACAGCTAAGGTCTAGTATTAGCATCCTTTTCTGGCACTTTGTAGATATGACCATAAAATAACACATCTACTCTTCTAATGATAATAATAATCCTTGCATTTGATATAATGCCTTATCACGACTTTGAGACCACTCAAAGCGCTTCACAGCATATACTGTAAAGTGAAGTGATCCTATATTTTCCGGTCAAAACGCTGGGTCTCTTAGTGTGAAGTCCCATTATAGCGGAGTCTCTATTCTCTTTGCTCTTGTTGTTATACAACAACCCGCAATCTTTTTGTGCAGCCCTCTGCATCAACATAAAGCAAATGCACAGCATACGTTTTCTGTTTTACTAAAGTAACTGTACAAATAAGATATTTATTGTCATTGTGCTCCGTACACCCATTGACTGTGCACAGTTACACTTGCTGTGGCGATTTATGTTCCCAGACAGTCACCATACTCTATGTAAATTCTTGTTGGCTAAATAGAATGAACTGGAGTCCTGCAGCTCAGTGGTTCGGGCCCACGCCTCGCAAGCGGGAGACCTGGGTTCAATTCCCAGACAGGGTGAAACCTTGGACAAGTTTGTTTCCCAACAGTAAGTAGGAACCCGGTTGTTTAATTTAAAAGAAAAAAAAGTCACTCAATTCAGGACATGTGGGACGCTGCTGTGTGCAATTGGCTGCCGCGTTTCGACCACAAAATACACAGTCGCTGCACTTTACAGTATATTCTGTGAAGTGCTTTGAGACGTCTCGAAGACTTGATCAGGCGCCGTATCTAATGCCAGGCTTATTATTACAAAACTTGCTGCTGGAATGGAGTTCAGCGGTCGGTCAGAGATAGCTTTGATTGAACCTAATGAAACGCCAGTCTCTTATCAGTGTGTCTGCCAACATTGACAGGATTCGCTGGAGACTCCTGGTATATTCTCCGGTTATGTCATGTTGTCCCGAAGCTCCAATCTGCTGTGAAATCTTGGCAGCAGCAGGTCAGAGAGATTGGCTGGGTGTCAACAATGCAGCCTTCCCCTAATAAATCCAAGCATTGTAAGCTTTAAGCAACGACTGATGTATCGCTTTTCATATCGACCGAATAAGAGGGTAAGTTCATCTTAAGGCTTAGCCCAACGACAAAAGTGAGTGCAAAACCAGATTCTGGCGAGCAAGAGAAACTTATGCGTTAAGGTCACCAATTCCACGGCTAGTGTTGGCTCATTTGAAGGCAGTTTTTCCATTGATTTTCTGTTATCTTTGGGTTGGCCCAGCAGCTGACTCTCTCACCTCTGAGCTGGAAGATTGCGGGATCGAGGCCCACAAGATTGTGATCTCAGCCCCTTGGGACGTCCTCCCGCCGTGAAAGGCACTCTTACAAACCTGTACAAGGGTCTACGAGCGCACAGTCCAGGCTGACACTTCAAACGCAGTGCTGTGGGGTATCTGCATTGTTGGGAGGTGTCATCCTTCAGATGACGTCAAACCAACACGTTAACCCACAGTCCCATCTACGTGTTCAGGTGGATGTTAAAGGATCATATTGCACGATTCAAAAAGAGAAGGGGTTTCCTCTCTTGTGTCCTGGACAACAATCCACCAGACAAAATTGCTTATTCGCTTCAATGATTGTTTGTGGGACGTTGCTGAGTGCAAACAGATTAGCTGCCACATTTGACCGCAAAATACACAGTCACTACATTAAAGTAAATCCTGTGAAATGCTTTGAGATGTTCTTGTGATATTAAAGGTGCAAATGCAAGGATTATTATTATTATTACTGTACTCACAGGGTCTTTCTTTCTCATCGGTACCTAGCAGTAAGTAGGGATTCTTTTTTTAGTCGATTGGTAGATTATTTTTTCCTGCAATAATAATCCATTAAAAAAAAAGATTTGGTCACTCAATCCACGACTGTTTGTGGGACCCTGCTGTGTGCAATTGGCTGCCGTGTTTCGCCCACAAAATATAGAGTCGGTTCACTTTCGGGTATATTCCGTGAAATGCTTTGAGACGTTTCGAAGATGTGGTAAGACGCTATATCACACGCGAGGATTATTACTTTCTATAAACTTCCTGATGGGAAGACGAGAAGGCAGCCTAACTAAAGGTCAATGTCAGCCTTGTAAGATTGCTGGGGAAAAAAAATCTTTCAGCGTCTGTTTATAAACACATTTTAGCTTGTTAAATTTCATTAGTGTTCCAACCCACACATTGGGGTGCCTAATGGCTTGGCTTCTGCCAACGAATCCTCGTATTCTCCTGGCTTAGGTCAGCAGGGCGGATTGCTGACTCCTAAAACTGCCAAGAAGATACTCTGTCAGCTCCCAATACCTGGGCTCGGAGACCAACTTTGTGTTTACCCTGTTACACTGCCATCAGAATTGCCAGGAACCTGGAGCCAGTGTGATTCCTGCTGGCTCAAAAAACATTTTAAAAAAATCATTATTAATAATAATAATAATCCTTGCATTTGATACAGCGTCTTATCACGTCTTCGAGACGTCTCAAAGCTCTTCACAGGATATACTGTAAAGCGAATTTACTGTATATTTTGTGGGCGAAACGCGGCATCCGATTGCGCACAGCAGCGACCCACAAACAGTCGTGGATTGAGCGAATTATTGTTATTTTGTTTGAAGGGAATATTTTTCCCGAAAAAGCGATCCCACAATCGACTAACAACCGGGTTCCTATTTGCTGCTAGATAAACAGAGGGGGTGTTTGTAGAGTAAAGAAACTTGCCTATAGTTTTGCCCTGCCATTGCATTTGATGCAGGGCTTGTAATGTCGCAAAGCACTTGACAGGTAATTGGTAGTGACTGTAGGTTCGTAGGCAAATGCGGCAGCCAATTTGCGTGAAGCCAGCTCTCCATTAATCTGGGGAACTATTGAGAAACTCCACTTTTCAATCCTATCCGGTCTTAAACAGCCAGGATTTCAGTTGAACACTTCAACCGAAGATGACACCATTCCCCAGTACTGCACTGGTGGTGGGGGTTGGGGTCAGCCTAGACCACCAGCTCATGGCCCGAGATTGGGCTTGAAAGGAGCAGCCTTTTGACTCAGGGGCAAGAACGCAACCTACCACCGGAATCGAGCCGACCCGCTGTGTAGATCTTGTCTGCAGGAGATTAACCATCCGGCCTGTGGAATATTAAGGCATGGTTCGTGTCGTGACTGACGTGAAGTGGATTTCGAATCCCAATCACATGGAAATTGTTTTGTGTTTACAAATGACTAAGTAGCAAGGAATTCCTGCACTGCTATTTTTTCCGAAGATGAATGCCATACCACCCACCCCCACCCCACCAACTCTACCCCAACCCCATTTTAAATTTACTGCATTCTTCCAAGAAGACTTTGCAAATATCTCGCCACCCCCCCCCCACACCCCCCCTCCACCACCACGCACACACAAAAAATTCACAACATTTGAAATTAGCAGCTTTTTATATATAATAATAATCCTTCCAATCGATGTAACGTCTTTTTGTGTCTTCAATACATCTCAAGGCGCTTTACAGAATAGATTGTATAATATTATTGTGGGCGGAAATATATGGAAGCGATCTAGAAATGTGCAGAAACCAAAACATTGGATTTGGAAAGCAAAACAGCAGAGATGGGGGCAGGGGAGAGGGAGTAGGGTTGGGAGCAGTGTATCTGACAGAAATAATAATAAGTTGGGAATACTGGAAAAAAGGCAAACCAGAAACACTGGAAATCCACTCGGGTCTATTGGGGTCATGCCCTAAAACATTCTCTATCCAACCTAAGACTTTCCACCATTCTGTCTCAGTGTTTCCAATATTGTGCCTTTCTTTCTTTCTTTCTTTCTTTCTTTCTTTCTTTCTTTCTTTCTTTCTTTCTTTCTTTCTTTCTTTCTTTCTTTCTTTCTTTCTTTCTTTCTTTCTTTCTTTCTTTCTTTCTTTCTTTCTTTCTTTCTTTCTTTCTTTCTTTCTTTCTTTCTTTCTTTCTTTCTTTCTTTCTTTTTCTCTCTCTCTTGCTCGCTCTCTCTCTCATAGAATCATGGAATTATACAGCGCAGAAGGAGGCCATTCGGCCCATCGTGTCTGTACCAGCTCTTTGTAAAGAGCTATCCAATTCAACCCCACTCCCCTGCGCTCTCCCCGTAGCCCTGCAAACTTGTCCTCCCCAAATAGTTATCTGCTTCTCTCTCAAAAGTTGTTATCGAATTGGCTTCCACCAGCCTTTCCGGCAATGCCTTCCAGATCCCAACAACTCGCTGTGTGAAAACATTTCTCCTCACCCCCCCTTCTGATTCTTTCAACAACTGTTTTAAATCGGTGTCCTCGGGTCACTGACCCACCTACCAGTGGGTCTCTCCTCTCACTCTGTCTCTCTTTTTCTCTCTCTCTCTCTCTCTGTGATTCCGTGAAGACATTTCCTAAGTTAAGATTGATCTGGCAACTTGGGAGGAATCGGGGACAAGGAGGGAATTAAAAATAGCCTTTGCTGTCAGGTTCCCTGAGTTTACTGATGACTTTCTTGGCCCCGACTCGGTGCTTGTGAGCTTGCCACATGAAGTGGACTGAAAGAGAAAAAGCCAGCAAGAGAAATTCAGCCATCTCCACATGGTCTGGGCCATTTCTCCATCCTTACCTTGTCCTCCCAGCTCCTCTGGTGGCCTTGGTTTATTTGAATGTGTTCAGTTGATTGGCTGGGATGAGGGGCTCTGTGTGTACATGCTTTTTCCATTATCAGTTGCTGGATCCAGGCAGTAAAGGTTCCTTTTACACTTGGACTCCCAAGGAATGACAGGAATTTCCATTATTTACAATGGGAAGTGACTGGTTTTGGGCTGTCTCTCGGAGGGAAATGGGTTAACCCTTTAACCGGCTGTACGTGAACAGGCGGGAGGGAGGGGAGTGGGGGGCGCGCTGCGGGGGGGAGGGGGGTGGGGCAACGGGTTCGGCTTAGGCACAGAGGCTGGCGGAGGACAGACTGCCATTGTTCCTCATGTTTGTGAAACGTAGAAAGCTTCCACCAGCTGCCGAGGCTCCTTGACATCATAGAGCGAGCGGTTCTGGCTGCTTAAAGCTGTTTGTGTGGTTGAGAATTCAAGCTGCGACTCAGCTTCAATTGTAATAAAATAATAATGAGCCTCGCGTTTGACACAGCGCCTTATCGCGTCTTCGAGAGGTCTCCCAGCGCTTCACGGGATGCAGTGTAAAGTGGACCGACTATGTATTTTTTTGGGGGGTTGAAACGAGGCAGCCAATTGCGCACAGCAGCGTCCCACAAACAGTCATGAGGGATTGAGGGATCAAATTGTTAGTATTATTATTTGAAGAGATTATTACCCTCGGAGGGTGCAGCGAACACCAACTTGCATTTACCTAATGCCCATTGCAATTTGGGTAGAATCTCAGAGCGCTTAACTGTGACACCGAGCCAGGGAGAGCGGAGAGCGGAGAGCAGAGGGATGGCGTGGTCAAAGAGGAAGTTATTCAGGTGTGACCTGAAGATGGATAAGGAGGGGGGCGCGCGGGGGCAAATGCACCACCACCCCATGGAACGGAGGTGAATACTCCAGGAATATCACGGATTGTGACACCTACTATGTCGGTCCAGTAGTTTACTAAGAGCCCGTTCTCGGAAACGCAGAGATAATTCCGAAAACTCTTCGGAAATAACGACAATAACTTGGATTCACACAGGAAGGAAGGAAGGAAGGAAGGAAGGTGGAGGGATAGCATTTTTATATGCAGAAAATTCGAGCTCTCATTGTCCCCCTCAATTAAACCCACGGAGGGATCACTGTGATTGCTCATAACGGGTAATTTTCCCAATAATCCAGGAATGTCTGTCGGCTCCACCGGAACCTCCAGATTGCCAGGGTGTCCAAATGGCCCACAGTAGGGATTTGTGTACAGAATGTTCTCTGGTAGGGTCAGACAGTTCCTGGTTTAAAATTATACTGTCTGTGGTCATCTTGTACAGTTTTATACCAGAAAATTAACCCCATAAAACAGCAGGATTCAATCACGCAAACCTCTTGCCAGGCTACGTTGATATATGAGCACAGCACGTAAGGATTCTTGCCCCCCCTTCCCCACCCATTTGTAGTGGGAGAAAATATTTTGATCTTCGTCTGGTCTCCAAATGGAAATTATTGTCTTAATAATAAATAATAATAATAATAATAATACTCCTTTCATTTGGCATAGCGTCTTATTGCCATACCAAATGAGACACTAGCCTGCATGGAGGTGCCCTAGATAAGTGCAAGTTGTTTGTGTTGTTGTTATCATGTCACTGAGACATCTCAAAGTGATTCACAGCATTTACTGTGAAACCAAGTGACTGTGTGCATTTGTAGGTGAATGTGGCAGCAAGTTGCGCGCAGACATGTCCCACACACAGCTATGAAACGAGTGACCCAATTTTATTTGGGCGATTATTGGCCAGGAGAAAGAATCTCCCTCCTCTATTTGACTAGTGCCACAGGATTTTTAATGTTCCATTATTTTCACAACCCGGTGATTTTATATGCACTGCAGATTGTTGTTATTATTATAAATAGTTATATATTGTTACAATAATTATTATTTGAGGGGCTGAATGGCCTACTCCGGTTCCTAGGCTCTTATGATTATTCTTCCCCCAGGTTCCATTAAAACTTCTCATTAAAACTCCAAGCAAGCAATTAAATAGAGGATTGGAATCTGTCGTAGTCCTTGTAGTTTCATCTTGAATAATACAGTATCAATAAACAAATATTTAGTCAAAAATGACAGAGGTGATCTCAATTGAAGTGCTCCAATCCTGCTGCTCCCAGTTGAGAGCTGCTAACTAAATGCAACACAGAGCACAGGTTGAACCTGAATAATGTTAACATTAAATTATAGGATTGTTTGCTCTCGTTTACACTTTGCAATAATAACAAAATAGTAATAATAATCATTGCAGTTGATACAGCGCCTTATTACGTCTTCGAGACGTCTTAAAGCGCTTCACAGAATATACTGTAAAGTGAATTGACTGTATATTTGTGGGCGAAATATGGCAGCCCATTGCGCACAGCAGCGTCCCACAGCCGTGGATGGAGTGACCAATTTATTATTATAATTTTTTAAAAAGAATTATTACCCTCGGAAAAGCAATCCGCAAAATGACTAACAACCGGGTTCCTACTTACGGCTACGTATATAGAGGCGTATGGAGTATGGAAACTTGTCCAATGTTTTGTCCTGTCCGGGAATCAAACCCAGATCTCTCGCTTGCGAGGCGAGTGCTCTAACCCTCGAGCTACAGGACTCCTCCTAATAAATCAGGAGGAAGACTGTTTTGGTAAGTAAGAATTAACTCTGGGCACAACAAGTCTTTGTTTCTTTTGGAAAACATCTGTAGCCAACTATTTGGTCTTAGAGGAGAAAATGGCACTGAAATACTGCCTTGGGTGTGTGTCACACTTAGGATACCTAGTTTCTGTTAGTCTCTGACCATTCGAGTGGGGTTTGGGCCTGGTTCAGGTGATTGACAAAAATTATCAGGGCCAACTTTCCGCAGAGACCTGTATTGAGGTTGTCCAGATATATTAATTCCGTTTGCCCATGCAAGGAGAGATTGTTCCAATCCCTGGTGTAGGGTTTGAGTGCAAGGTCACAGAAGGTAAATAGTTAGTGCTTGAAACCAAAATCGAGTTCAATGGTTTGAAAATTGTAGAGCATCAAAAGGAAATAACTTTTGTTCCTATCCTTATTACAGACGTTGTTTATAAAGCGCTATAAATAGAGATAATTATCCGGTGCCCTTTCATGGTTTAGGAGAAACTGCTCCATAACTGTGGGCTAGCCTTGCCCTAACCACAGATTAACTAGTTTGCAGGCGTTCAAACACTGTTGGGGGTGGCATGGTGGGTAAAGAATCATCACTAATGCACTGGTGGATTTTTCTGAGGTTGGGGATTAAGGCGTAATGACACGACAATTTAGAGGGAGCTTTACTCCTCATCTAACTCTAGTTGTACCTGACCCAAGAGTCCTGGGTGGGATGTCGTAGAGGGAGCTTTACTGTATTTCCAACTAACTTGTGCTTAATCTGAACTGGGAGTGTTTGATTGGTCGATGTAGAAGGAAATTGTGCTGAATTTAACCTAAGACCTGTATGACGTCTGAAGCCCTTTGGTAATCCTCTTACCGCTATTCTCCCTGTCCTCCACCCCTCCTTATGCCAAACTCTAGCTCAGGTCCAAATCCTTGGGGCCTCCTCCAGTGTGAAAGACGCCAACAAGTGTAATTTACTGTCGTTGTTTGGCATAGTGTAGAGGGAGTTTTGCTCCACATTTAACCAACGCTGTGTGGAGTTACATAGAGTGATACTATATGGAAACAAATTATTCGACAACTATTCCATACTGGTGCACAGATATATGTAAAATGGAAAGTTATGAGGTTGTCGCAAGTTAGACCCCAGCAATATCCCAATGCACACTCTGGTGTCCCCAAACCTTGGCTCTTGCCAACATCCCTCCAGAGAGAGAGTGCATGGCATTCCAGAGGAAGGCTCATGTTTAAGGTGGCATACATGGGATGCTCGATCCAGTTTGGATGCTCTTGAGCATGGTCATGGGTTTCCATAAGTCCCCATCCCTGCTTACCCCTCCATTCCTCTCTCTTACACCCCTCTATTCCCTCTCCTAGACATCTCTATTCCCTTCGCCTTCATCTACTGTGATGGGGCAATGTAATGCAAGCTTCACATCCAGCACATCCAGTCTGAGGAGATGTATTTGAGACTGATATTGTTTGCAGTCTGTGAAAAGGTTTCCTCTCTCTCCATCACAGATTCAGGTCGTATTGTAAGAACACAAAACCTACTTGAGCATAATATTAACATGGGTAACTGAACGTATTTTGACTACCAACTCTCCTGAACGTTCCACTTGCCGCCTATATAAATTCTCATCTGGTTGTAATTAACAGCTGGATTCATAATAGATTGTGACACTCGGTGCTTGACTTGGCATCATTTTCTTATTTCCATACCAAATCAATTGGAAACTCAAGCAATAAAATAAACTTTAAGAGCTGAAATTAAATATCCATAGATAAATAGGTCGACATCCCCGTGAAAATAGTTTATTGTAGTTTTTGGATTCATTCTATATTATTCAGCGCACAATGAAAATTATGTTTTATTATTGTAAAACAATGTATGCTTTAATATCATATTTACACTGACATTTTGATCTGATAAACCCAATGACTTCAACTGGATTCATTCAATGGTCCCTCTCTTTTTGAAAGCACTAATGAAGAATCTTCTCTCAATTCACTTTGTCCCAAAATACACCAAACACATCTGGAGTAACATTGGTAATGTGGTACATGACTGCTTGTCAGAAAGTTGGGTGAAATTTTTAACTACAAGCCCTCTTCCTTTCATTGTAGGGGGTATGGTAGAATGACCTGGCAAAAAATTGTCCTGCTTACCTAATTCCAGAGAGTATTAGGCACAGGTTGGGGAGATCCAAGGCGTTGGGAGAACCACAGAGTGTGCATTGGGGTAACTTCTGAATTTGAACCAGCTAAAACCAATTCAAAGCACAGTCTGGCCAATTTTTCGGCTGCTTGTCCGGCAAGGACTATCCTTCCCTTTAGGGCTTTGACTTGTGGGGTGAACAGGAGCGGAGCCTGAAGAGTCTCTGCCCCCAATGACTCTGAATTCAAGTCCTACCGATGAGCTGGGCTGTGCTGTCATCAGCAGTGAATGCCCTGGAATACTGCAATCCTGCCTGGCTCAGTAACTGGACGACTGAGATCACCACAGAGGGTTTAACCAAAGTCCCGTCTACCTGTCTAATGTGGGTGTTCGTAAAGCTTTTGCAGAAGTCTGTTGCTCCCAGTGTCCTAGCCAACAATCCAGATGAATTGTTCATTCACTTCATTGCTGTTTGTGGAGTCTTACCTGCACAGGTGGCTGTTGTGTTTGCCTTTACACACTCACTACATCTGACAGTAAGCACTTGTCGAGGGATTTGATATGCTTTGACATGATTAGGTGCTAAAAAAATGCAATATCTTGCTACAACTCCATTGTGTACCATGTTCACATAGGAACACATAATAATAATAATCCTTGACTTTGATACAGTGCCTTATCACATCATTTAGACATCTGAAAGCGCTTCTCAGAATATACTGTAAAGTGGATTGAAAGTGTATTTTGTGGGCGAAACGCACAGGAGCATAGGTCACTAGGACAAGCTTACTTACGTGCATCAGTAGCGTGATTTAAATATCCATTTCTACCAGTTGTGTACTGTACATTCTGTGCCTGAACTATGCTCACATTTGGTGTTTAATTGATTCTCTACTGGATTATGTCCACCTCAAACACACTGCACCCGGGTAATGATGTACGTAGACACAGCTGTGCCAAAAGGGAAAAGTGGAGGAGAGGTGAGTGTGAGAGGATTCTATTTGTCAGTTACTCTGTGGCTGGATTCAAAGTGACATGAACTTTTAATAGCTGATAATTAACTAATCTTTTGTTAGGCAACAAGTGACGTACGTTGTTTGACAGGTGCTTATTTATTAAGGATATCAATACAGGATATCCCGGTTAAACAACACCACTCGCTTCCCTATAGGGTGATACCAAAGGGTGGCTCAGTCATATAGCAATGATGCAACACTCGGCAAATGTCGCCTATTGTGATACAGATAAACATTTATGTTAAACTCCTGGCTTTCAATGGAAAAAGGAATTACAAGCACTTGACATACCTAATTCAGCTGTTCCCTCACCAGGTGGGTGTGTGTGTGTATGAGTCAGACCAAGGTAATTCATAAACACCCTATCTTGCTCGCTCACGCTCTCTCTACACACAACATATGGTTACTTCACAGTGCCTGGGTTAAAGGCACAGAATGGTAAATATACTTTGGTTTTGAAGCCGGATACAGTGGTTTGCAAGATCCTGGCAACTCCCTACCCTGTTCAGGAGTGATTTCCATAGATATATTGGCTGTTGGAGAAGGCACTTTGAACTGGACTAATTAAGGTTGGGGGATGGAGGAGAAATTAAGGCAGGCGTCTCAGCTTATTGAGAAGCAATACCTGATCCATATCACCAGCAAAACATTGGGCAAGTTTCCTTACTCCACTGTTTACCCAGTAGTAAATAGGAACCCGGTTGTTAGTCGATTGGCGGAGTGCTTTTCTGGGGGTAATAATTCTTTTACTTCAAATAAAAATAATAAACTGGCCACTTCAATCCACAGCTGTTTGTGGGGACGCTGCTATGCGCAATTGGCTACCGCGTTTCGTCCACATATACACGGCCAATTCACTTACAGTATATCCTGTGAAGCGCTTTGAGACGTCTCAAAGACATGATAAGGCACCGTATCAAATGCAAGGATTATTATTACATCCTCAGAGTTATTGGTTGCATGATTCCTTCCTTAACAACTTTTGCGTGCTGTGTATTAATTCTGATGCCAACAGCATTTCATTGCTAACAGATGCCCAGACAGGATTGGATAAAGAAGGCAGAGGGTCTAACAATAAAATTGGTTGCCAGATTCTGGGCGTCCTCTAGCTTTGATTGTTACAGGTGAAGTTGGGGGTTGCAACACTGCTGTAATTCTTGCCATCTATATCTGGAGTTGAGGTACAAATCAGCTAACATCTCATTTGCTGAATGGCCCAGCAAATTCTTATGTTCAATGACACTCTGCTTTCGCTTTCAGCATTTCTCAGAGAATCTGGATGACTTCTCAAATGAGCTCTTCAGCAGTTTCTTCGATGACCCGCTGCTGGCCGAGAAGAACCACCTGCTGGACATGGAGCTGGATCCGGCCACTCCAGACATCCAGGCCGAACACAGCTACTCACTGAGTGGGGACTCAGCCCCCCAGAGCCCACTCATGCCCATCAAGATGGACGAATACAGCAAAGGTAAGGGAGACTTGTTAGCTGTTAGCCATCATTGAAGCAATGTGAAAGTAGGTCCCTCTTCTCCACTGATCAGCATGGAAAGCCTAACATAAACAAGTCATGAGTACTTATGCAGCTAAGGTCAATTAGGAATGTCCAATGCACAGATCTTGTAGGGTTGAGGACACTGAAAGCCTAGCCTGTCAAATCCTGCAGTCATAATTCAAGACCTAATGCACAGCTAGCGCAGGTCGGGGCATAAATGTTTTGTTACATAAAATCCTAGATCCAGTGAGTAGAGCCACAGGTCTGTGGAGCACTGGAGGGCATTACAGGTCTAGTCAGTGCTAAGTTAGCAAATCTCAGTCAGAGCCTTACAATAGGCCTCAGAACTCACTGGGTCAGACTTGTCAGATTCAGTGCTATAACTAGTCTTACAGTACATTGTTAAAAGGGGAAGTTTTCATACATTGGGGAGTTCAGGGACAAACTGAGTTCATAGAGCCCTGAATACTCAATTTAAGTAAGTTCTCACACAGCGAGTTGTTGGGATCTGGAGTGCATTGCCTGAAAGGGCGGTGGAAGCTGATTCAATAACAACTTTTAAGGGAGAAGTAGATAACTATTTGGGGACGACAAGTTTGTAGGGCTATGGGGATAGAGCGGGGGAGTGGGATTGATTTGGAAGCTCTTTTCAAAGAGCCGGTACAGACCCGATGGGCCGAATGGCCTCCTTCTGTGCTGTATAATTCTATGATGCACAACCTGGCTGGTTATCTTCTCTTCTGTGGCTTACTGTGATATGCTTTTACTTTCTATATGAAACGGATTCAGCTGGGAGCAGTGAGATGATAAGGCCACGGTGACCTGCACTGGTGTAATTGTTCGTTTCTCGTTTAAGAACCCAGTAAAGTCGCCACAACTAGCAACTCGTCTGGAGAGAAATCCCCTTTTAAGAGGCAGACAATGAAACCGGGCAAGAAGGGAATTGGTGCTGGAGGCGACTGTATAAACTTGGTTTGTCTGTAGTCTCTGCACCAGCTGAATCACTGCTCTGAGTGGAAACAGATGCTGCTCTGGAACCAGTCATCATAGAGACGGAGTCCTTGGTTAACCCTTCACAAGCCTGCGAGAGCTTGTTTATACCAAAAAAAAGACGACAAACACTTTGCCAATTTTCAACTCTCCTGAAAGCATTGGAATTTTTTTTCTAATAATAATAATCCTTATTTTTATTGCATACAATTCCACAGGCGTCGGGGACTACACTTGAAAGGTTTAAGTTCAAATAGACCAAAAAATCTTCTTAGTGGGTCTTTCTCGTGTAGGCTCGCCCCAACGGTTATTATTCATCCTGATCTTTGACCAACTAATGGAAGGCTATTTGTCCAATCCTTCCCCACCTACTTCCCCCTAAGGGCAAGATCAATTAAAAATAATCCTTGCATTTGATACAGCGCCTTGTCACGTTTTCGAGACTCTCAAAGCACTTCACAGAATATACTGTATAGTGAATTGACTGTGTATTTTGTGGGCGAAATGCGGCAGCCGATCGCGCACAGCAGCGTCCCACAAACAGTCATGGATTGAGTGACCTAATTATTGTTTTTTTTTTGGAAGGACTTATTACCCCCGGAAAAGCAATCTGCGAATTGATTAAAAACCGGGTTCCTACTTACTGTTAGCTAAACAGAGGCTTGTTGGAGTTAGGAAACTTGCGCAACGTTTAGCTCTGCCCGGGAATCGAACCCGGGTCCTCTCGCTTGCGAAGTGAGTTCTGTAACCACTGAGTTACAGGACTCCTTCAGTAGTACTTTGCAGCTCCCAAGTACAGTGAATAAAATAACTGGTTCCAGACAGCGGATAAACATTCCCAAGTGTAGTGTCTGGAGATTTCCTGATCCCACAGTCTTCCCCGAGACAGCTCATCCAACCCACACACAATGGGTAGGAGCAAATGTCAACCAACAGACAGGGGAATGTAGCTCTGCCTCTGAGGTGACTCATCATCACCGATGAGCAAAATAAGCCGGGGTCTTAAGGGACTATAACAGGCAATTCACCGTCTTACAGCTTCTCAGACACTATGAAAATTCTTGACCGTTCTCTAAGCTGGTTAAGCACCGTATGGCATCCCTCTGAGATTGAGATTGAGATTGTTTCGCTAACGCAAACCTCAGATAACCAAACTACAGCCGGGTAAAAGCCAGGCAGGGTGAACGCAACACTACTCTCCCAGCCAAAATCTCACTAGGATCAAAGGGAACTTCAGGACACAGGCCAAGAAATTTCATGTGCCGAGTCCAGATGGAGGGTTACACACACACAGATGTTTCTTTTTCCATTGACTGTTTGTGTTAGTCACAGAAATTGGATTCAGACACATGGGTCAGTTCACACCAATGCATGTGCCAGAGCATCACGATCATTAACTAACTAAACTCCCTCCCCTCCCCCCGCGCCTTGCTTTACTCTCCAGGTAACATAGGTAAATAGTTGGCCGTTGTTCCAGTCTATCTGCCAGCAGGATGTGGCTTTGCCTGGACCAGGAAACAGATTCTTAAAGCAAATCCGTCCCTTTGAGACGAACCGACTGCAAGACCAATTCTTTCATAGAAGGTTATTTTGCTTTAAGAAAAAAAAAGTCACAATTCTTGAGGCTTTTAGTCGATAATAGTTTCTGATTTTTTTTCGAACACGAGTGGAATACGGTTGTGCAGTTCAGTGGAACTTGTGCACCTACTTGTATCATTTTTCTTGTGGTCAGATGGTGCCTGACACTTGCAGAAAGCCAATAAAAAGTTTAAGAATAACCAAACTAAAGTTCCCCACGTGCCAGCTACACAAGGAAGCTTGTGTAGAGCCTGTATCTAGAACGCAACGGGCACTCTCTGCCTGGTGGGACGCACACTGACCAAATTCCAGAGAGCGTTAGGCGCAGGTTAGCAAGAGCTAAAGCTTCGGTGTACTAGAGCGGGTGCAGCGGAAAAACAACCACAACAACTTGCATTTATACAGCGCCCTTTACCCTGGGTAGCGTCCCGGAGCGCTTCGCGGTGGCGGAGTCTGACAACAAGGCAGGGGGAGAGGGGGTGGCGGGGAGGTGACCATAAGCACGATCAAAAAAACAGCTTAATAATAATATAATAATCCTTGCATTTGATATTGGGCCTTACCACCCCTTCGAGACGTCTCAAAGCACTTCATGGAGCATACTGTAAAGTGTAGTGACTGTGTATTTTGTGGGTGAAACGCGGCAGCCAATTGTGCACAACAGTGTCCCACAAACAGTCACGTGAGTTTAACCAGCTGAAACTACATAGCTTAAGAGCACTATTTGGCAAGGTTCCTTTGGTTATCTATAAGTAGGATCACCCTAACCATGAGAGGCTTGGCTTGCAGGGTCTGAGTGGAAAGAATCCCTGCTCCCAGTGACTGATCTGCCACTTCAGGTTGCACTGATGAGCCAGGCTGGGCTGTGCCGTCATCAGCGGTGCCCTGAAATACTATGGACCTATCTGGCTCAGGAACTGGTCTACCGAGACCACTACAGAGAACAGACTCGATGCTGACATTCCTTTGCCAAGCTCATCACATTGGGCCCAGTTGATCTCCAACGAGACTCCACTTACTTTTCCACCCTCCTGCCCCACCCGATCAGCTTCCCCTATTAGCTAGAAGACCTGGGTTCAATTCCCGGGCAGGGCGAAACGTTGGGAAAGTTTCCTTACTCGACAAGCCTCTGTTTACCCAGAAGTATGTAGGAACCTGGTCGTTAGTCGATTGGTCATCCTCACCTACAAGGCCATTCACGGCCTCGCTTCCTCCTACCTCTCCGACCTACTACCCCCCTACTACCTGCCTGTACCCCCCGTTCCTCTGGCTCCGGTCTGCTCCACATCGTCCGCCCCAACTGGGCCTTCAGCCTCTCAGCTCCGAGGCTCTGGAACTCCATCCCCCAGTGCCTTCGCCGCTTCCTCCCTTTCCTCCTTCAAGACCGGTCTCAAGACCTTTCTCTTTGACCGTGCATTCAGCTCCCCTCTCGACTCTCTACCCCCTCCTCGCTCCGTCCCTTGCATCCCCTCGCCCTGACCATTTCCCCCCTCCTCTCTCCCTCCCTTCCCTCACCCTGACCATTTCCCCCCTGCTCAGGTCCTGACCCAACTGTCCAGCGCCTTGGGACGTCCTCCCGACGTGAAAGGCGCTCTATAAATGGAATCTTGTTGTTGTTGTGTTGTTGCTTCTCCGGAGGTAATAATCCCTTCAAAAGAAAAATAAATAATAATTTGGTCACTCAATCCATGACTATTTGTGGGTAATTGGCTGCCACGTTTCGCCCACAAAATATAGTCAATTCACTTTACAGTATATTCTACGAAGAGCTTTGAGACGCCTTGAAGACGAGATAAGGCGCGATATCAAATATAAGGATGATTATGATTATTAATAATAGATCCAGTACCCCAAACTGCTCACAAAATGTGAACCAGCTTCTTAACCCATTTCCCTGGCAAGTCTCCTCAACCAATTTACACTATTCCAATTGATTGTGTTTTTAAAGGAGCGAGGGGAGGAGTGACTCTTAGGAATTCTATTTGGTCTTCACGATGGATAAAGATCAAAAAAGCCTATAAAACAGTCAGACAGGTACTAATGAGGCTGCCTTGTGCTGCGACTCTGATTCATCATCTATAATGAGCCTGTAAGCACAGCGTGAGGGGAGCATGGCTACCGCGGAGACTGGAAGTGTAAAGCACGGGAACTGACCACTGCAAAAGCAGCACCTGCACATGGAAATGGCGACTGTAGTCTGTCAGAGAAGCAGGTCCCTTGCAGCTCTCCCCAATTTCTAATTTCTCTTTGCAAACGCAATGTGGCCGCCACCGTACGGCCCCCAAAGCACCCAGTCAATCCACTTTACAGTGTATCTTGGGAAGCACTTTAAGATGTTGTGATAAGGCATCAAATGCAAGGATTATTACGGTGATGGTGATGATCCGGTAGTAATACTTGTTTCACAGATACAAGGAAGTAAGGTATCTTTTTGCCCTTCTCTCCATCAGGCTTTTGAGTCAAGTCTTCCTTGTGCCGGGCTAAGCTTTCACAGCGAGTTTACTGTTCAGGCTCACTCACGAATAGTAGTCAAGGAGCCCTTCAGCAGGACAATGGGTCAGAGCATTGATATTCCACCTGCAAGTAGACAACCACACAGGGCAGAGGTGCTGGAGAGAATAAAGGAGTGAACAAGCTTATCGAGAAAGTGTTCTAACCCTGTAGCTCAGCGGTTAGAGCACTCGCCCCCCAAGCGAGAGGACCTGGGTTCCAATCCCGGGCAGGGAAATCACTGGGCAAGTTTCCTTACTCCACTGTTTACCCAGCAGTAAGTAGGAACACGGCTGTTAGTCGATTGGCGGATCGCTTTTCTGGGGGTAATAAACCCTTCACAAAATAAATAGTAATATTAATAACTTGGTCACTCAATCCACGACTGTTTGTGGGACGCTGCTGTGCGCAATTGGCTGCCGTGTTTGGCCCAGAAATTTTACAGTCAATTCACTTTACAGTATATTCTGTGAAGCGCTTTGAGACGTCTCAAAGACGGGATAAGGCGCTGTGTCATGTTGAAGGATTATTATTATTATTATAATAAGCTGCTCAGGATACACCATATTTGCTTCTAGACTCTTATGTACAATCCCTGTGCATTGTTCTGTGTTTAATGCAATCTGTCCTGTGTCATATATTCCAGGCAGTTTGTTTTAGTGCTCGTTTTAACGGCCTTGAAAATGCTGAGTGGACCCAGGAACCTGCCTTCAAATCCGAAGTCAAGTTCTCAGCTAGCTAGGCCAACTGACGGCCGGCGGGCCACTTTCGGCCCGTGAGCCGATTTCATCTGGTTCCTCCCTCCATTTCATCTGGCCCGCCCGCTCCCTCCATAAATGCTATGTCTCTGGAAGGGAAGCCCCAAAACGCCCACAGACATTTCTCCAACAGGGCACCTGGCCCTCAGGAGCCAAAAAGTTGGACCATCCTGCCCTGGGCTATCAGGATGCCCCTCCTTTGGCTGTTTGGGCCACTTTAGAATCCAATGACTCCGCTGAACCTGCTATGAGATTGTAGTTTTTAAACCAAGTACTTCCGCAGCTACACTTTGACAGCAGTTGGAGCTCGCACAGAGGCAAGAGGGGAGAGAGAACAAAGGTTACGTTACACTGAAGCTCCCGCTGAGATGTTGCTGGGTATTTAAAGCACGGGAGTGATCTTTAAGTCCACTAATTACATTGTCAAGTCCAGATGGGCACATTCCTCATCTCAGGAATCTCTCTGATGCCAGTCTGCGCTCCCACACTGGTTCCCTTAATTATTCCAACTAACAAGGAGCAGCGCTGCACAAGTCTGGTGGAAACATGTCTGTGCCAGGTATTTCCTTTTATCCTACAGTAATTCTGCTCCTTTACAATTAAAGAGCGAGTCAACACACTCTTTTTTAAAAAAAGATTCAGATAATCAACCATATTGTGGAGTCCTATAGCGTATTGGTTAGAGCCCTCGCAAGCGAGAGGACCCGGGTTTGATTTCCGGGCGGGGCGAAACCTTGGCCAAGTTTCCTTCCTCCACGCACCTTTGCTTACCTTAGCGGCACGTAGGAACACGGTTGTTAGTTGATTGACCGATCGCTTTCCGGAGGGTAATAATCCCTCTCAAAAAAAAAAAAAAATTTGGTCACTCAAACCACAACTGCGCATTGAGTAACCGTTGCTGGATGAGTTTGTTAGTGGGAACCGTTGGGTCCAATTGGCTGCCACGTTTTGCCCACAAATACACAGTCATTACACTTTACAGTATATTCTGTGAAGCGCTTTGAGAAGTCTCGATGATATGATGATGTGCTATATCAAATGCACGGAACCTGCTATGAGATTGTATTATTATTATTATTATTATTATTATTACCCGAACTGTTGCTGAGAGTTCAATCTATTCAGGGATGAATGTAGGTCCAGTCTAGCTGTGCTGTTCACAGGCAATCTGCTGCCCTTGTAATAATAATAATAATAATAATAATAATAATTCTTGCATTTGATATAGCGCTTTTCACGTCTTCTAGACGTCTCAAAGCGCTTCAATTATATTGAATATATATTGAATTCAATTATATTGAATAAAATTATATTGGGTACGTCCTGTTCCAGGGGTAGAGTTTCATGCTGGCTTTCCTTTGAAATCGGGCAGTTGGTCTTTTAAAACTTTTTATAAGATTTCCTGGTGTTAAGCATTCAAGAAATCAAGTGAACAAGTAGCAAAGCGGGAAATCTTAGGAGGGGGTTATGTACGACAATGAGGAGAGTGTTAAATTAATTCCAGAAAGGGTGCATAATTTTACAGCATTTCAAGATGGTTACATATACCATAAAACTATTATACTGTGAACTCCTGTAGCTCAGTGGTTAGAGCACTCGCCTCGCAAGCGAGAGATCTGGGTTCGATTCCCGGGCAGGGCGAGACGGTGGGCAAGTTTCCTTACTACACACGCCTCTGTTTACCTCGGAGTAAGTAGGAACCCGGTTGTTAGTCGATTGGCAGCTCGCTTTTCCGGGGATAGCAATCCCTCAAAGAAGAAAAAATAATAAATTGGTCACTCAATCCACGGCTCTTTGTGGGACGCTGCTGTGCGCGATTGGCTGCCGCGTTTCGCCCACAAAATATACAGTCAATTCACTTTGCAGCGCATTCTGTGAAGCGCTTTGAGACATCTCGAAGACGTGAAAAGCGCCCTATCAAACGCAAGGGTTATAATTATGATTAAAAACATAAATCTTTCCGTGCAAGTCACAGAGCAGCAGAAAAGGCAGTAAAAATACGACCCTCAAAGAATTTCAGAGCAGCAGTCTGTCAATCGAGGCAAACGTTCAATCCACGACTGTTTGTGGGACGCTGCTGTGCGCAATTGGGCTGCCACATTCCTCCCACGGTCACAATATACGGTCACTCCACTTTACAATATATCCTGTGAAGCGCTTTGAGACGTCTCGAAGACGTGATAAGGCGCTGTATCAAATGCAAAGATTGCTGTTGTTGCTATTGCTATTATTATTATTATTATGTTGGGTGAACGAAACATTCAGCTATTTCCAAATCAATGAAGTAACTGATGTGCTGTTTTGCTATTTAAAGTCGGCTTCCTCCTTGTAAATGTGAAATGCAAAGTTTGCTCGGGTTAGCCAACAGCACATTACGTCCCAATATTAATAGCGTGCAGACATCACCTGATCGAGCCAGGAGACAGCATTCATCACCGAACGCTGAAACCAATACCTGTTCGTAATCGAGCTGGAATAAAGGAATTATTTCAGGAAGAGTCTGGTACCTTAACAAGAGTTAGAAGTCACATAAACCTTGAGTATGGCTGTTGTCTATTTGACTGCATGAGTCACCCACTTTCTGCTCTTCCGAGGGTGAATGACTCCTGGAGTGTGGCTTCTGTTGTGATAAGGATCCTAATTCCCCTCCCCACCCCCTCCCCCAACTCCCCACTCCTTTCTCAGTATTTAACCCATCCTTTCCTTCTTTCTTCCAGATACCGATGGTGGAATTTGGTCATTGGGACCAGACTTGACGAGCATCATGATCAAGCAGGAGCCAAACTTACTGTCTGACCCCTCCACGATGTCGTCCTTGACCCAGATCGGATCTCCCTCCGAGCAACAGTCGACCTCCACTGCATTGTCAGCAGAGGAGCCAGTGAGTATTCAACATGGTGGTGGCGCTGAGTGAGAGGGGCGTTGGGAGCAGACGGACGGACGATAGCTTGCATTTATATAGCGCCCCTCACGCAGGGTGGGTTCCGTTCCAGAGCGCTTGACTGTGACGGAGCCCGCCCAAGAGTGGGGGGGGGGGAGTGACTGTAGTACTGTCGAAGAGGAAGGTCTGAAGATGGGGAAGGAGGGGGCGAGTCGGAGGGATAGAGGGAGAGTGTTCCAGGGGCGTAGAGGCTGAAAGCTCGGCCACTGATGGTGGAGGAGGGGGGACAAGCAGGAGGCCGGATCCAGTCGAGCGGAGGCAGCGGGTAGCGGGTTGGCAGGGGGTAAGCAGGTCGGAGAGAGGTAGGGAGGTGCCAGGCTGTGAAGGGATTTGAAGACGATTTGAGAGGATCTTGAAATGGATCTGTTTGGTGATCGGGAGCCAGTGGAGCCTGGCGAGGACCGGGGTGTTGGGGGGACGGAGTTTAGTGCGAGTCAAGATCTCATAATCAAAGGCAATGCCTCTGTTAGTAATTTGCTCAGGGTTATTCTATTCATTGATTCAAATGCAGTTTAGGGAAAAGTTTTTTTTAGAAATAAATGGAATTAAACGTGCGTATATTGTGTCTTTAGGGAGTGTAGTGCAAATGAATTATACTTGTCATGGTCTTGTAAATTGTTCCTGTGAGTCACTTAGACACGATCCAGTCAAACCAGTACTTTTTGATTTCCTCATAAGATGGAGTGAGAGATATGATGATGAACAGCAACAACACAACAATAAATGTCATTTACACGGTGCCTTTCATGTCGGGAGGACGTCCCAAGGCGCTGGACAGTCAGGGATTTGGACCTGAGAAGGGGGGTGGGATCAGGAGGGGTGGCGGGCAGGGAGAGTGGGGGTAGGAGGGTAGGGGTGGGAGGATGGAAGTAGGAGGGTGGAGGGGGTAACAGGGTGACCGAAGACTGAAACCCTGAGCTCCCCCTGTATCTCTTCCTAGAGAGGATTGAGAGACCAGGTTTATAGAATTATACAGCATAGAAGGAGGCCATTCGGCCCACGGTGTCTGTCTTTGAAAAGAGCTTCCAAATCAACCCCACTCCTCCTCTCTCTCCCCATAGCCCCGATCAACCCCACCCCCGCTCTCTCCCCATAGCCCTAATCAACCCCACCCCCGCTCTCTCCCCATAGCCCCGATCAACCCCACTCCCCCGCTCTCTCCCCATAGCCCTGATCAACCCCACTCCCTGCTCTCTCCCCACAGCCCTGATCAACCCCACTCCCCGCTCTCTCTCCATAGCCCTGATCAACCTCACTCCCCCGCGTTCTCTCCCCATAGCCCCGCAAACTTATCCTCCCCAATTAATTATCCAAGCAAGCCATCAGTATGACATTTTACCAACACAAGCAGATAGGCAGAGTCCTGTATCTTACAGTGCTCACCTCGCAAGCGAGAGGACCTGGGTTCGATTCCCGGGCAGGGCAAAATTTAGGCAAGTTTCCTTATCCACACACCTCCACGCTGCTGTGCCCAAGATTGTTCAGTGGGTTCACTTCATATTCCGAGATGACTCGAAGACGTGACAAGGCGCTGTATCAAATACCAGGATTATTATTACAATAATTTACATAAAGAAATGATTTGCTGCCGTCAAGCTCTGCTCTTCGTCAGCTTGTACCTTTACCGTCTGAACAGCTTCACTGCTTTGCTTTCTCGCAGATCCAGACAGAACCGCCTCAAATCAAAACGGAGCCCAAAGATTTCAACCAGTTGCTCAGCGTCCCAGCAGGTAGGAAGCCGGGGGGAAGATAGGCATCAAACGGTCACTGACGCTCAGCTCAGTACGATTTAGATGTCGGGAATATATCTCAAAACGTTTGGCAATCCTGGCTGGGCATCTGGGCTGAAGGCTGGGGGGCTGGTTGGGGGGGGGAAAGGGGAAAGATGACCAAAAGCGCAGTCGAAGAGGTATGTTTTGAGACGGGCCTTGAATAAGGGGAGAGAGAGAGAGAGAGAGAGAGATCGAAGAGACTCTGTGATGGAGTTCCAGAGAGCAGGGGCAGAATGGATAAAAGCCCCTTCTGTGGGAAGGTTAGGGTTGGGGACGTTAAGCAGACCAGTAAAGATCCCATGATCTTGCGTACAATTCAGTCTCAGCTGAAACTACAAACCTTATTATCCTTATTGTCCTTATTGTGCTTGTTAGACACCGGGAAACACGGCAGCGCTTGTTCTTTAGGCCCAGTAAAAGTCCAATAAATATTGGGCTTCTTTAACAAAGAAAATTGATGGCAAGACGGTTTAACTGGCTTCTTACCGTCACGTGTGGCGTAAGTGAAACATACCACATGGAAGAACAATCAGACTTCCACTCAGGAGGAACTCAGTGAGAAAATAGGAGTTTACTCGGCGAAAGAAGACCGAGGTCCATCTAGTTCGCCTTCTTGACAGTTCGTGTCCCAATGTATGGATGAGATCTTTCCAACTGATTCCTCTCATGAGTGTGGTCACTCTGGGTGTTCCCTGCATCGTGGAGTCTGTAGTATGTTGGTTAGAGCACTCGCCTCGCAAACGAGAGGTGGTGGGTTTGAATCCCAGGCAGGGCGAGACATTAGGCAAGTTTCCTTACTCCACGCTTCTGCTTACCCAGCAGTAAGTAGGGCCCGGTTGTTAGTCGACTGGCGGATTGCCTTCCGGTGGTAATGATAATAATTTGGTCACTCAATCCACGACTGTTTGTGTTCGCAATTGGCTGCCGCGTTTCACCCACAAAATATACAGTCAATTCACTTTACACTATATTCTCTGAAGCGCTTTGAGACGTCTCGAAGACGTGCTAAGGCGTTATACGAAATGCAAGGATCATTATTAATGATGTTATTATTGTTATCATTATTTTGTTATTATTATTCTGTTGTTTAACCTCTGTTGGGATTTGTGGTGACTGAGAAGCCTGATTCGTGTTTCCTTCCTGTTTCCCACCAGATGAGATGGTGCAATTGCCTCCGACACCTCCCAGCAGCCACAGCAGTGACAGCGATGGCTCCCAGAGTCCCAGGTCCCTCCCTCCCTCCAGCCCGGCCCGGCCTCAACCTCGTTCGTCCAGTGCCATTTCCTCATCTCCTCTTCTTACAGCTCCTCACGTATGGAGAATGAACTACTTATACCTTTGATAGCGCTTGAGAGCAGCGTAATCGCGTTGGCCTGGGTGGACAGGGTGAGGGTGTGTGTGGGGGGGTGGTTGGGGGCAGGGGGATATGAATCCATCAGTAATTGTAGGAGCACAAATCTGAGGGCCTGTCTGTGCATTACAGAAGCTGCAGGGCACGTCAGGCCCGCTGATTCTCACTGAGGAGGAGAAGCGGACCCTCATCGCCGAGGGGTACCCCATCCCCAACAAGCTGCCCCTCACAAAGGCCGAGGAGAAAGCACTGAAGCGAGTCCGCAGAAAGATCAAGAATAAGGTACAGTCCAAATGAAGACAGTTGTGGAGATTTCCGTGTCACCTCTGCCTTTCCCCGGGGTTTATTATTGCCCGACTCCACTGACTTCCCATTACACAGAGGATATAGTTCAAGATCTTGGTCCACACCTTCAAAGCCCTCCATGGTCTTGCTCCCCTCCTACCTCTGTGACCTCCTGAGCCTGTACCATCCTGTTCGCTTCCTCCGCTCAGCGGGCTCCGGCCTGCTTCACACTCCCCCCCACACTTCGCTCGCTCGCTCCATCATTGGCAGACAGGCCTTCAGCCACTCTGCTCCATCCTCTGGAACTCCATCCCGCAGTCCCTCCACCTCGCCCTCCCTTGCCTCCTTCAAGACCCATCTCAAGACCCTCCTCTTTGACCGTAAGTTCCCCTTCCCCTCCCCGGATCCCGTCAGCTTTGGAATGTGCCATCAGTGACGGGCTCAAACCTAGATAAAAGCATCCTTGATGGTGTTGAAAGGGACGTTACAGTCACTGTTATAAGTCAGAGTTCAATTGGCCCTCAGGGTTTATTGCAGCAACTTGGCTCAGTTTTGTAGCATTCTCCCACTTGGGTCAGAGGTCAAGACCAATAGCACTTTGAGATGTGATAAGGTGCTATATTACTATACAGAGCTTCTCACACAGAGTAGCATCTCAGACACTCCCAACGCAGTGTGGTCAGAATACCTTTCCTTTCAATGTAATGTTAAACCAATGCTCCTTCTCCCTGGTCAGGTATCCTGATGATATCGGTACAGAGAAGGAGGTTTTCCTTGGTGTTCTGATAAATTGGTTGTTTGACCTACAAAAAACAGGCGCTTTCACATTCAATGAGAATTCCCCGTATTATAGCTGCTGTAAAAGTGCAGGGATTGTGATCTGCTTGTTATTATCTGCTCTGTAATGTGACTATCGTTCAATGCAGATTTCTGCCCAGGAGAGTCGGAGGAAGAAGAAGGAATATGTGGACAGTCTCGAGAAAAAGTGAGTGTGAAGTTGCTGAAGGTTCACTACAACTACAGCTTGCATTTGTACAGGGCCCCTCATTCAGGATAGCGTCTCTGAGCACTTAACAGTGACGGAGCCGGTGGGAGGTGGAGGTGCCCTTAGACACGGTCAAGTAGGAAGGTCTTCAGGCGTGACCTGAAGAGGGGGAAGGAGGGAGCAAGGCGGAGGGAGCAAGGCAGAGGGATAAAGGGAGAGTGGTCCAGAGTTTCAGGGCGTACCTTCCACTGACTTGAGCTTGACGATCAGTCTTGTCAAGTGTAACGTTTAGGGTTTTCCTACCAGAAATGTATTTACAGTATTTTACCCTAATTCCCTGGATATTACTCTGCCAACCGGTCGATGCCGCCGAGCAGACAGGGTTTCGCACGTGCTCAATAAAAACAAAGAGGAGCGGTATTTACCGCAGTTTAAACAAAAACGGATATATTTTTATTTCCAGATGCAGGAAATGTGCATTGGGCTGTGTTATCAATTGGGCTGAACAGTTCAATCAGTCCTTCCTCTGGTCTCTTTCGACGTGCTTGACAGCGCCACCTAGTGGAGCATCCCTCCCCTCACACACACACCCCCGCAGCCCCCCCCCCACCACCCCCACTCCCCGCCGGGTCTACTCTGTCATATTGGTACCTGTGTCATGTGTGACCCGCGAGTGAGTTTTAATTATAATTTGAAATAGCGCCTTATCACGCCTTCGAGTCGTCTCAAAGCGCTTCACAGAATGTGCTGTAAAGTGAAGTGACCGTATATATTTTGTGGGCGAAACGCGGCAGCCAATTAATTGCGCACAGAAGTGTCCCCACAAACAGTCGTCGTGGATTGAAGGGACCAAATTATTATTATTATTATTATTTCATTATTTTATATTTTTGGTGGGGTTATTACAACCCCCGGAAAAGCGTCGCAAACACAGTTTGTGTTGGGAGGGAGAGCTTGACTTGCTTACCTACCAGCAAACAGGTTGGTTAGACGATTGGCGGATCGCTTTTGGGGGTAATAATCCTTTTTAGAAAATAATAATAATAATAATTTGGTCACCCAATCTACGACTGAGGAAGATTATTATTATTTTTCTGCATCTGACCTGTTGTACCTGACCTGTGTGAGATGGATGAGGGCTGTGGGAAGCTATTACCCAGAGCGGTGATATCCTGTTTGAGTGAACAGGAGCTGTGTGTGCAGCATGTGATGAGGTTATTGGATTTGTTTCGTTACAGGGTGGAGACGTACACCTCGGAAAACAATGAGCTGTGGAAAAAAGTGGAGACTCTGGAGAACGCAAATAGGTAAGGCAGGAGTTTAAGTGTATCCTGGAACACGTTCTATGTGCCAGTGAGTAACCTCAGCCCAGCGTGTGCAAAATTACCCAAGTAGGTTTATCCCTCTCTAGACTTCATCCTCTCCTCCCTGCACAAGTCATGGATAGAAGATGCCTTTCAGATCCGAGTCGTTGGGATCTGAAACGCATTGGCCTGAAAGGCTGGTGGAAGCCGATTTGATAATAACTTTTAAGAGAGAAGCAGATAATTATTTGGGGAGCACAAGTTTGCAGGGCTATGGGGAAGAGGGAGGAGGAGTGGGGTTAATTTGGACAGCTCTTTTCAAAGAGCTGGTACAGACCCGATGGGCTGAATGGCCTCTTTCTGTGCTGTATAATTCTATGATTCTAAAACACTCCGCCCCAGCAGAAAGACTTAGGCTTAACATTTCGTCAAAATAGCACTCTGCGCTACCTTGGCAAACTACCCATTTTTCTTGGTTTAGACTGCAGCATTTACCCCCAACGCACACTCTGGGGTTCCTCCAATCCTTGGCTCTTGCCAACCTACGTCTAATACTCTCCGGAATTAGGTAAGCAGGATGCATCCCTCCAGGGAGAGAGAGAGAGAGTGCGTATTCCATTCCGGCAATCTACTCTGGGATGTCCAGGTGTAGGTGGGATGAGTGGAATACTCAGCTCAGTTTGGAGACTCTTAAACACTGTGATGGGTTTCCGCGTGTGTCAGACACCTGGATGGGCTCAAAAAAATGTATCAGCCTTGAACTTAAGTCCTGACGTGGAAAGTAGGAGAGATGGAAATTGGACGAGAGGAGGGGAGAGAAATTAGAAATATGATTGACAATTTGTGTTTAAAGGTAACGTCTTTCTCTCTCCCCCTCATTAAAGCAGAGTTTAATCTCAGATTCATTACCTGAAGTCCAGGATACATTAGTAGGTTTGGAGTTCAACACTTTGCTGGGTTACAGTGCCCTCTACCGGCCACACTCTGCACCTCAGAACAGCATCAAACACTTTCCGCAGTTCATGAGATGCTGACTTTCTACGAACAAGTTTTTTGTTAAATTGAAAGCTTAAATGGAGGTCAGTAGTGCAGTACTGTTGGGCATCAACCTCACGGCTGTGTGTCTGTGTAAAATGGCCCCTGAGTTTTGCCTACAAGAACAATCACTTGACAGTTTGAGACGTTAGGGACATGAGTTGGCTTCTGTGCTGGGACATAACCGTCCCCAATGAGCTCAGTTTGGGAGACTAGTCCCTGGTCCATTGTGAGGTCGGGGTTGTCTCCTCTGGTTTTGAAGGAGCTCCTCAAACATGTCCAAACTGGGATAAAACGGTTTTCAATCTGTTGCAATTCCTGGGACTTGAACCATGTGGACAACGAGGAAGGAAGTGGGATTGAGCGCCTGAGAGAGGTGATGTCTCTGAGCTCAACAACAACAACAAATGAATTTACGCAGCACCTTTCACATCAGTGGGATGTCCCAAGGTCCTGGACAGTCAGGGATTCGGACCTGAGCTGGGGATTAGGATCAGAAGGGATGAGTGGAGGGCAGGGAGGGTCGGGGGTAGGAGGTTGACCATAGCCGCGGTCGAAGAGGAGGGTCTTGAGACGGGCCTTGAAGGAGGAGGGGGAGGGAGCAAGGCCGAGGGAACGTGAGATGGAGTTCCAAAGGGTGGGTGGGGGTGGGGGTGAGAGGTTGAAGGACTGACCACCGATGGTGGGGCGGGCTGGGCAGGGGGACAAGCCAGAGCCCGCTGAGCGGAGCGAGCGAGAAGGTCAACCTGAAAGAGGTACAGTTGGCACTGAAGGGTGAATTCTCTCTCTCTCTACGTTCACCCAGAAACCGACACAGTCACTGCACTTGACAGTATATCCCGTGTCAGCGCTTTGTGACACCCTCCTGACGTGAAAGGTGTTATACCAAATCTAAGGCTTATTATTATTATTATTAATACATCCTCCATCTGTTTCAGGACCCTGCTGCAACAGTTACAGAAGCTGCAAGCAATGGTGGCCGGAAAGGTGACCCGACAATGCAGAATGGCATCAACGCAGACGGGAACCTGCCTGATGGTAAGAGCCAGACTCAAAAGAGGGACGAACAACATCGACTGACTTCAGTGAACAGACACATCCTGGGGCAGTGATGCCTTGGAAAGAGTGGGAGAATATGAGACCGGTCGAATCAATCAGCCTGGTTTAAGGGCTTATACATTCTAGGAAGAAGGGAAGACTCGAGAAAATGGAGTAATAACACAAAGTAATTTTGACCTACGTCAGGGGTGGGGGCGGGGTATGTCCAACCTTCTGGCTGCTGGGGCTTGATGGCCTATTTGAGGAACGTCATTGAGCAATATTTTGGTGGATCCCTTCCAGAGACGTTACACAACATAACACTTACTGGTTGTGGAGGGAGTGGGTGAAATGGAAGAGGGTTGGGGAGGAGGGGATGAAATTGGTCCATGAGCCAGTTGGATCATTCTGCGACCTTTCTATCTATCACTAGTGGGGGTTTGACAAGGAGCCCATGTTTCTTGCAATGAGTTCCTCAGGGTTTGTTCCCTTGTTTTAGGTCGTGGCTGTCTGTTTCATTCTGGTCCTGGGCTCCTTCATGCCCTGCCTTCCAGAATTTTCTTCAGTGTCTCAGACGGTGAAGGCTACTCCCCTCTCTGCCGCTGACGTCTACACCACCAGCCAGAGTAAGTGCCGTTCGCTCCTCTCTCACTGTCGCCCTCTCTCAGCGCTGCACTCGCCTGCACCTTAAAGGCCTTCAATTCACTTCTAAAGGACCGATTGGAGTCCTGTAGCTCAGTGGTTAGAGCCCTCACCTCGCAAGCGAGAGGACCTGGGTTTGATTCCCGGGCAGGATGAAATGTTGGGCAAGTTTCCTCTGTTTACCCAGCAGTAAGTAAAAACCCGGGGGTAATAATTCCATCAAGATAATAATAATTCGGTCACTCAGTGCACGACTGTTTGTGGGACGCTGCTGTGCACAATTGGCTGCCGCGTTTCGCCCACAAAATACACAGTCACTCCACTTCGCAGTATATCTTGTGAAGCGCTTTGAGACGTCTCGAAGACGTGATAAGGCGCTGTTTCAAATGCAAGGATTAATATTATTATTATTGACTCCACTTGTTGTGAGCAAGTTGAAAGTTTGCTGTAAAATTACTGACCAGTGAGATTATGTAACAACCTACTGTATGTTTAGCAGTTTCCCTGTGTTGGCCTTTTCTATGGTCCTGTAAAATGTAGAGTCATGGCTTCCAAAGCCTGTTAATACACACCCTGCATTTTCTACACCTCGTTACTGTTTCTTGTTCAACATTCCCATTTATCCACATTCAAATTCATGCTCTAAATTGCTCCAGATCTTCCCGGAAGCTATTTATGCCCCTCTTTATTATTCACCTGCCCACATACCTCAGTATCATCAGCGTGTTGTATAACATTATACTCCTCCGTGTCTTTTAATAATATTCTCTATAATAATTCTGCTGGTGTGGTCCTACTCAGTGACAAGAGGCTTTTCAAATAATGTGTGGTTGGCCAATGCAATTTGCACCATTGATGTGACCTGATTCCGCACTGAAGTAATTGTGACATAACCACCACAAAACTATTAAAAATACTAATAATGCTCACACTTGATAAGAGAGCCTGCAACATCAAACCCACAAAATACACACTTAATATGGAGTGCTATAGCGTATTGGTTAGAGCCCACAAGTGAGAGGACCAGGGTTTGATTCCTGGGCAGGTCGAAATCTTGGCCAAGTTTCCTTCCTCCACACGTCTCTGTCCGTAGGAACCTGGTTGTTAGTCGATCGGGGGATCCCTTTCGAGAGGGTAATAATCCCTCTAAAAAAAATTATAATTTGGTCACTCAAACCAGGACTGTGCATTGAGTAACCATTGCTGGATGAGCTGCTGTGGCTAATTGGCTGCCACGTTTCGCCCACAAATACACAGTCACTGCACTTTACGGAATATTCCTTGAAGCGCTTTGAGACGTCTCCACGACGTGATATCAAATGCAAAGATTATTATTATTATTATTATCATTAAACCGTTTCACAGCGGGTTCCTGTCTATGGTGACTGAATTTGGAAACAATTAACGCAATCGATTTGCACGCAGCGAGGTACGGCAAACAGCCCCAAAGGTGGCCATGTCATTAACAGAGGCTACAGCCCTGGGAGAAACTCGCTGTGGGATAGATAGATGGCACCTTGGTATAACAGCCCCTCCAAACCACAGGACTTCCAACAATGCTCAACACTGGACAACGGAGCGTCAATCTGGACTGTGAGCTCAAGTCTTAAGGTGTAGCTTGAACTCGCAACCGTCTGACACAGGGCCAGCTGACACCTAAATAAATAGGGTGAACATCAGGGGACCCAGAGCAGACAGAAGGGTTCAGTGTCCGTCCGGCACAGGGTCTGTGCCTCAGTTGTGAAAATCAAGGTTGATTTCCTGTGTTCAGTAACAAAAAGCCTCAAATGCTCACACTGTTTCCTTCAGTCTCACTGCGCCATCTGAAGGGAAATGGTTGTGCGGCCGTTAAATAGATCAACGTCATTTTCTGGGCATTTCCTGTCGTTTCCTCATTTTTCCTCTTTTTCCCCCCTCCTCCTGCTTTTTTGCCCCCCTATCCCCTCACCCACCCCTACCTCCCCGCCCGCCCGCCACTTCCAAACCTGAAAATCCACTTAAAAATTGCCATTAAATAAAAAATAATCCTCGCATTTGATACATCGCCTTATCACGTCTCAAGGTGCTTCACAGGATACACTGTAAAGTGAATTGAGTATATTTTGTGGGCGAAATGCGGCAGTCAATCGCGGACAGCAGCGTCCCCACAAACAGCCGTGGATTGAAGTGACTAATTTATTATTATTATCTATTGATTTCTTTTTTGAAGGGATAATACCTCCGCAATAGGGATCCTCAAATCGATTAACAACTGGGTTCCTACTCGTTGCTGGGTAAACAGGGGCATGTGGAGTAAGGAAACTTGCCCCAATGTTTCGCCCTGCCCGGGAATCGAACCCATTGCAAATAGTTTAAATAGGATCTGTTTCCTTTGTGCCTCAACCCTCATTTGTACGCGTGGGAAGAACAGTATTCACACCACCCAGGATTAGTTTAATCTGGTTTCTGAAACCGATCCCAGTCTTGGATCTTGTGTAACACAAGTCGCTAATTCATTTAGTGTCACAGAGCAGTATCATATAGGAACAGAGGAACAGGAGTAGGCCTTTCAGCCCCTCCAGCCTGTTCCGCCATACTATTGTGCCGTGGCCGATCTGTACCGTGGCTGTAACTGGGCCCAAATGGAGCAGACGCCAACTTGGGTCAAATCCCCAACCGGACGGGAGCTGAGATCGTGGGGCGAGGGCTAGGGAAATGATAGCAGCGGGGAACGATTGAGAGGGTGTAGAGTGATAGAGCGAGAGAGAGAGAGATTTGGGAAGCAAAGGGTGTTAAGAGACAATGAGGAAAAAGGTGTGGGAAACGGAATTAAAGCGGGCCTTAATAGCAGGGCACAATCCCGCCTCGAAGGGCGTTCTCCTCTTCTTTTAAGTGGGTACGTTTCCTTTGTCGCTGGCACTGCCACCCTATGCTCAGCCAGTAAGGGGAGCTGCAGCCCATCGCTGGGTTCCTTCCAATGTCTTTTCAATGAGCAAGGGAATGAAGAAGACATCCTGTTTGGGTCACTCTCTCAATGGAGGGTTCCCTGCCTGTCCCTCACGCCCTCAGTTCCACCGTGGAGTCCTATAGCTCAGTGGTTAGAGCACTCGCTTTGCAAGCGAGAGACCTGAGTTCAATTCCAGGCAGAGGGCGAAACCTTGGGCAAGTTTCCTTACTCCACACAGAGCCTAATAATAATCCCTCCAAAAACAATAATAAATTGGTTATTTTCAATCCACAACTGTTTGTGGGACATTGCTGTGCGCAATTGGCTGCCGCTTTCGCCCACAAATATACAGTCACTTCACTTTACAGTGTGTTCTGTGAAGCGCTTTGGGACGTCCTCCCGACGTGAAAAGCGCTATATCAAATGCAAGGATTATTATTATTAGTAGTAGTAGTAGTAGTAGCCTCACCCTCAGCCGCTACTCTACAAAACTCTGGAACACTATCCCTTCACTTTAACACCCACTTCTGACCCCATTTTCAGCTCGAGCCTGCTTCATGTCTCCCCCCACACCCCTCCCCCACACCCCCAACCCCCCGCCTCGCCCTCCCACCATTGGCGGGTGGGCCTTCAGCCTCTCTGCCACCACCATCTGGAACTCCATCCTGCAATGCCTCCGCCTCTCCCCCTTCCCTCTCCTCCATCAAGACCCGTCTCAAGACCTCCTCTTCGACCGCGCCGTCGGTCAACCTCCTTCCGCACCTGCCCTCCCCTACCCTCCACCTCTCCACCTGACCCCAACCACCAGCTCGGGGGCGGGATCCTTGAACGTCCAGGTTCTCGGGACGTCCTCCTGATGCGATTGACTCTGCGCAGGTGTACAACTTGTTGCTGTTGTCGTAGCCATACTTTTGGGGTGTTGGTGGAGGGGCTGCATAACTATGCAGGCAGAGCAGGAACGTACATGGACAACCTGTTACTCATTTCTCCCCCTTTGTCGTGCGTAGTCCGATCCAGGAGTCTGCTGTTTTATGACGAGGGATCCTCACTGGAAGATCACTACACGGGTTTCTTCCCAGTCGACAACTCGGAGAAGTGGGAACCGATGAGCAGAGGTCCGAGCGAGAAGAGGTTGTACGATCAGTCGCCCGACCACATGACGTGGTCGCAAGAGGCATCCAAATACTTAAGTGAAGCCCACATGGATACCAACAAGTCAGATCCCAGTGAATTAATTCAGGAAAAAGCGCATCGTGAGAGGTGGGCATTGGCGACTGTAATTACAGCCAAATCTTTGTAACTGAACTGCTCTTTAGACGGGGCCCTGGTATAGAGATCCTTTTATTTTGCAAGCCTGAAATGTACAATATTTTTTGCGCTGTGGGATTGTGTACGTGTGTGTAGACGTGTGCGTGAGTGTACAAGTGTGTACGTGCGCTCGCGCGCGTGTGTGTATACGCGTGTGGGTGTATATGTGTGTGAGCGCGTATGTGTGTACGTGTGTAGGTGCTCAAGTGTGTACGTGTGTACGTATGTCTGGCGTGTGGTATGTGCTGCATGGACAATGTGTCTGTGGAATGTCTGTTTGCGTGCAGGTATTTAGTTATCCATTAGTTCTGCATTCGGAGCTATTTTTCTCCCTTTGTCCATCCCTATTCTCTGGTGAACCTTTCTGTTCTGTGTACATTCCTGCTTCTCTCACCAGTTTCCCCACTGCCCTCAGTGTCGCTGCGTGTGCCCCACCTCTGTCACTGCCAATGTCTGGGAGACGAAGGTGATTTGGGACTCACTCTCCGGTTGGGTACGGGATACGGGATGTTTCCTGGAGCTCTTTGCGATCCGCTATACATTGCACAAGGAGAGTCACTAAGACAAGTTCGAGTGAGCAACGAGGGAATAGATACATCGAATCACATCAAATTTTGCCCAATGTTTTTATAACACTTTGTGGTATGGGTTTCATCATCAGGAGAGAGCAAAAAAACCAACGGGGCGAGGGTGGTGTTGGGAATAGGTTAGGAGGGAGACTAGAAAGCTTTGGAATGAACGGGGGAAGAAAGGTTAGCAATGGTTTGAGGCCCTGAACAAGGATTAGGGCCGGGAACTGTGTAGTTTGTGATGTAGTCACTGCCTACCAGTTATGTGGTTTGAGAAGTGTTATAATTCAAGACATCCGTCATGCGAGATTCCTGACAGCGTGGGAATGGTGTGCAGATCATATGTTATAGCCGCTATTTAGAAATAAAATTGCATTCAAATATTTTCGTGGAGCTCGGTGTAATTCTTTCATCCACTGACCTCGAGCACAGTCACAGTATCAGCTTATCGGTATATCCAGCAGTCAGGAGGTTGAACATCAGTATTGAGCTAACAAATGGGTCCCAGTTTTTACCGAGCATTTTATTGCTGGGCTGAGAGGCTGGGAAACTCTTTTCACTCAGAGCCTGAAGACAGGGGAAGCGACTGCTCTCAGCTCACTTCACTTTAGGCTTCAGAGCAAGAGCCAAAGGCACCTCTGCCTCCAGAGATTAGTTTAGCTCATTGAGATGTAGCTGTTTAACTCGGGAGTCGTGTAGCTCAGTGGTTAGTGCGCTCACCTCACAAGGCAATCCCATCACAATATTTTCCAATAATAATTTGGTCACTCAATCCATGAACTGTTTGTGGGAGACTGCTGTGCGCAATTGGCTGCCCACTGACTATACAGTCCATTCACTTTACAGTGTATTCTGCGAAGCGCTTTGAGACGTCTCAACCACATGCAGGTTTAGATTGTTACGTCCAGTTGGATTTAGAACCTAGATCGACCGTTGAGAGATTCAAATGAGGGCACATTAACTGCCATCACCTTCGTAGCAGTCACCTCACATTAAAAGCGTAACTTTTTGTTTTAATGTACTTGTGTTTTGCAGGGGGATTGGATCAGATAGCACAGCAGAATATTTGTAATTAACAGTCACGGGCTGCACACGGGCAGCCTAGGATCAACTCCTGACTGAAGGCTTGGGCTGTCAGACCAGCCAGACAGAGCCGTGTGTCGGTCTCTCTCCCGTCCTGTGCTCAGGCCTCTCCCGGCGTCATGGATCGTCATCATTATGCACCTCGCAAGTGTGTTGGACTGAAGTGTGCCATACCGCAGAGAATCAGGGTAGCTAGGCCAAGCCGGTGGGGGGGTGGGAAGAGAAAACTACAGTAAAACTCACACAAGTCGGATTGGCTGCCTGGTTTCGCCCACGCAATATACAGTCACTTTACAATATAATCTGTGAAGCACTTTGAGACTTCTCAAAGACGTGATAAGGCGCTATATCAAATGCAAGTATTATTATTACTTATCTGTACAATCACCCAAATTGGACATCTGCCCAAGTCCCCTTCAAAGAGTTTATAATCTATGCGAGTTTGACTCAACTCATACTTTGCATAAGTCATATTAAATGTACAAACCGATACGACTTATGTGAGGTTTACTGTATCTGTGTCAATTTTTTAAAAAAAAGTTTTGCCTTGAAACTGAACTAACATTTCCTTTCATTACGAATTCCTGGATTTTTGTTGCTTAATATCCAAACTGATTTCTTTTTCAATTTGCCGTTTTCTTTTCTAAAACGTTCCTTCGGTGGAAAAACTTTTTCTTTTGCTCTTCAACTTGCTTCCAAATGCTCAGAAAAAGAATGCGCTGCACAGTTTTGGGGGTTCTCGGTGGGGGGGGTGGGGTTGGGTGGGCTGCGGTTGGGGGTTCGGGGGGGGTTAGGGGGTGATGGAGAGATACTGTGTAAAACTCTACCTCTAGGCGAGA
Organism: Callorhinchus milii; assembly: GCF_018977255.1. Classification (NCBI taxonomy): domain Eukaryota; kingdom Metazoa; phylum Chordata; class Chondrichthyes; order Chimaeriformes; family Callorhinchidae; genus Callorhinchus; species Callorhinchus milii. The sequence goes on from NW_024704758.1 coordinate 1,276,005, forward strand.
AAGTGCCTGAGTTTGCACCTGCGTTAACGTGAATCCTCCACAATTCACTGCGATGAACGGTTGAGTCCAGTCAAAGAGGAGTTCCTTTGTATTTGTTTATTTTGTTTTTAAATAAATAGTTTTTTTTCTCTCTCTCTCTCAAAGTCAACATGACGCCCTCAGAAGCACATTGAGAAAAAACATTTAATGTCCTGTTAAATTGCATATTTAAGCGGTCTGAATAAAGTTGTTCCTTTGTATTTCATTACAAAAGGCTCTCTGGTCTCCTCCGCTATTTTCCACTCAGCTTTTTGGGGTTGCGGTGGCGGGGAGGGGAGAACAGAGCAGGCACCAATCATTACTCTAACCCCCACCTTAAATAATTAAAAAGCCACATGAAACAGTCAGTGCTTAACAAACAGGAAATTATTCTCCAGCCCATTCAGCTCGTTTTATCACAGGAGGTATGTATGTCACAGAAACAGAAGTCGCTGGGAACACTCAGCGGGTCAGGCAGCATCTATGGAGAAAGGAAAGTGAGTCGACGTTTCGGGTCCATGACCCATCGTCAGAATTGGGGCATGTTGGGAGGGAGAGGCTTTTAAGGGCTAACAGAGAGGGGGGAGGCAGGGCAAGGAAGACACAGGAGAAAATGGGGTAGATTGGGCCGGGGGATGATGGGTTAACACGTCGAAGAGAAGCGAAGAGCAGAAAAGAAGACATTTAGGTCTATATTGTCAGCCTGGTCAGAAGAATTCAGTTGGATATTAAAGACCCCATTACATTATTTCTAAAGAGAAAGGAGTTTCTCTTTCCTGGTGTCCTGACCGACAAGCTGCCCATGTAAAAATGATCCCTTACTCCACGACTGTTTGTGGGACGCTGCTGTGCGCAACTGGCTGCCGCGTTTCGCCCACAAATCGATACACTTCAGGGCATATCCTGTGACGTCTCAACGGTGTGATATTTGCCGTAGGAGAGGGGAATAGAGGGTTATGCGAGAGGGGGATAGATGGCAAAAGAGGGGTGAACAGGAGGGGGATAGAGAGTTGTGGGAGAGGGGGATAGAGGGGTGTGAAACAGGTAACTCGCGCACCGACTGACAGGTAAGGTAACTCTCCCTCTCAGGCAGAGGACTAGCTTCTTCCCAGTAATGATCTAATAATTTGACAAACGTCCTGCTCTGCACTCCGCTCGCTGAGCGGGTTGTGGCTCCTTCAGTCAACGTTGGAAGCGGAAGGGTTAAGGGTTTCAGAGGTGGACAAGAAACAGACATCTGCGAACAGGTGATTGGTGTGTAAAAATGGTTTCAAATGGAAAATTGGCCTCTCAGAATGAAGAGCTACTCGACGGGTTTAGTTTGGGTTTCCGTGTGAGGGGCAATAATAATAATAATAAGTATAAAGCTGTTGTTGTTATAATTATGGAGGTCTGGGTTTTCCTGAGCAATGATGGGCCACTTAGCTTATTGAATGAACCCTTGCAAAGATCCAGTCTGTTCACTCCAATTGATCAAACAGTCGTGGATTGAGCGTCTGAATTATTATTTTTTTGAGAGGTTATTATCCCCGGATTAACATGTGCAAAATGTGACTTTGGAAGCATTTTCTGCCGCTCAAACTCATCTGCCCGGGTGAACGTTTAACAGCCTGTGACGCAAGCCTGGCTGCTTTTGACTGAAGTTCTGCGCCAAACCACACATTACTCAGATTGTCAGGTCTCATCCCTAATGTGCCTTCAGTGGAGTCCTGTAAGTGGTTAAGCACTCGCCTCGCAAGCAAGTGGGTTCGATTCCCGGGCGGGTCAGGGCGAAACATTGGGCGAGTTTCCTTACCGCACACGCCTCTGTTTACCCAGCAGTGAGTAGGAACCCGGTTGTTAGTCGATTGGCGGATCGCTTTTCCGGGAGTAATAATCCCTTTAAAAATAAATGAAATAATTTGGTCACTCAATCCACGACTGTTTGCGGGATGCTGTTGTGCGCAATTGGCTGCTATGTTTCTCCCACAGAATGTAGACAGTTCACTTTACAGTGTATCCTGGGAAGCACTTTGAGACGTCTCGAAGTCGTGATCAGGCGCTGTATCAAATGCGAGGATTATTATTATTATTATGGGCGAAATGTAGGCGAGTGAGGACTTACTCCGGGCTCACATACGCCATCTGGTGTCTGGTACCAGAGTGATGTGGAGGTGCAAAGCCATCTGTAAACCCAAGTATAATACACTACGTGTAAATATTTTAGCACAGGAGAATCACAGATTCTGTTAATTAAGTTTTTCCCACTGAAATTCCCACGTGTTTACCCAACAGCGTCAAAACCGTCTGCAGTCGACACGCTCAGTCTGTCGGTCTTGCAGTCGGGGTAGACAGAGGAAAGGTAGCAAACGGCAATGCTAATTTAATTTAATATAGGAACCGTTCATAGGAACTAATACAGACTACAAATACGCAGTCAATTCATTTTACGGTTTATTCTGTGAGGCGCTTTGAGACGTTCAATGACATGATAAGGCGCTGTATCAAATGCAAGGCTTATTATTATAAATCATTCAGTTGGGAGCTGAATTGTGATGGGTAACAGAGCAAACAGAGAGCTGAAGGCAAAGTAAAACACGGAGAAAGAAACACCTGGCTTCTTCTCAAACATCTGCTGTGTCTCAAAGGATATATCGAAGCCGTTGTTTCTGGATTTTAAACAATAAGACCTTTGCAATGTTCTTGCTTCTCACGTGAATTTATCCCTCGCCCCCTCCACTCCACCATCAGTGGCCGTGCCTTCAGCCACTACGCCCCGAAACTCTGGGACTCTCTCCCTCAATCCGTCCGCCTCGCCCCCCCTCCCTCCCTCCCTCCCTCGCCAGCTTCAAATCCCACCTAAAGTCATTCCTTTTGGATCGTGCTTACGGTCACCTCACCCACTCTCTCCCTCACCCCCACCACCCCCCCATATGGCGCTATATCAATGTAAGTTGAATAAGATGAATCAGATCATTCTCTCAAAGGGAAATTATGTGTTGTGTTCGGTTGGATTATTTTTCACAGCAGCCGGGAACCCTAACCGCTGCCTGGACAGAGATCAGCTAACACAGGTCACACCGCGGCTCAAACCTGAGACCTTTCAGTCAACGTGTAAATTGTTTGAATTGAAATGTCACTAAAAGCCCACGGGTGTTAACACTGGGAGAGCACTCAGACCTCATAGATTCTAATTCAATCTCGCAGGTGTGTGTCTCAAAGTGCTGTGTTTCGCCCACAAAATACGCAGTCCATCCACTTTACGGCGTATCCCGTGAAGCGCTTTGAGACGTCTCGAAGATGCGATAAGGTGCTGTATCAATGCAAGGATTATTATAATTATTATTATTATGGGCAGTCATATAGATCCCACAGTACAGGAGGACATCGACCCATTGTGTATTGCCAGCTTTATTCAGTCTCATGTCCTCTCAACTCTTTTTATTCCTCTTTCTCAACAATTTATCTGATTCACATTTGAAAGGTTTTGTGAGCTCTGCTTCGCTTAATATTTCCGGCCTCTTTAATTTTCTGTGCTAGGAAATGCCCCTCTCCTCACCTCTCTCCCTTTGTTTCTTTGCTAATGATATTATATCAAGCGGTAAGTAGGAACCTGGTTGTTAGTCGATTGACGCGTCGCTTTTCCGGGGGTAATAATCCTTCAAATTATGAAAAAAATTATAATTCGGTCACTCATTCTAGAACTGTTTGTGGGACACTGCTGTGTGCAATTGGCTGCCGCGTTTCGCCCACAAAATGTACAGGCAATTCACTTTATTATTATTATTATTATTCCTTCTAAAACAGTAACTAACTCAGCTGTCAGTGAAAATAGTTCCTCCCTGTTTTACCTATTTTTCGAGACCCTCGTCACAGTGAACAGACTCGCCATTTTTGGGGGCTTGTTACGAGCGAGCTCCTGCGTTAGTGAGCGAGAGATGTCGATCACCGTCAGCTTCTAACTGAAACAAAATCGACACGCTGTGGTAAAAGGTGGCCTGAATAGTCAGCGTCCTTCATTACCGAGGTGCCACTGGGTGATATTTCTGCAGGATTCATTCATTAACATTGTTTAAAATTGGACGCTGCTGTCAGGCGACCTATTCAGACACGGGGGAAATCAAAGTAAAAATAAATTAGAAAATTCAATCTGGTATTTTGCGTCATTTAAAAGTGGGGAACGCTGTTTGATGTTAATTTTATTTTAATGAACTTTTTTTTTTTGCAGCTCGCTAACCCGATGAGTCAAGTGTTACACGCCTTCCCTCTCCTGTTTCTAGTATAATACTACTACTACTACTAATAATAATAATCCTGGCATTTGATACAGCGCCTTATCACGTCTTCCAGACGTCTCAAAGCGATTCACAGGATACGCTGTAAAGTAAATTGACTGTGTATTTTGTGGGCGAAACGCGGCAGCCAATTGCGCACAGCAGTGTCCCACAAACAGTCGTGGATTGAGTGACAGATTATTATTATTATCTTTTGAAGAGATTATTGTTCCCCGGAAAGGCGATTCGCCAATCGACTAACAACCAACCGGGTTCCTACTCGCTGCCGGGTAAACAGAGGCGTGCGGAGTAAGGAAACTTGCACAATATTCCTCCCCGCCCGGGAATCGAACCCGGGTTCTCTCGGGGATGGAAGGCCTGGACTATATAGTAGGAGCGATTAGATGAACTGGGCACGATCACACTGTAGAAGAGAAGGTTGAGGGGCGATTTGATCACTGATTAGGGATTAGATGTTAGATGTTAAGGGATTAGATACTGTAGGCCATGATGAGTTAGATAGAATTAGATAGATTTCTGCTAGAGAATAATATCGCAGGATGATACAATATATAGTTTGGGACACGACATGTCAAGTGACAGCCAGGATGGGGGGAAAGCGAAACTAGGTGGACCTTGGTCTTCTTTTGCCCGGCAAATTCTTATTTTTACGTTTTTATTGTGCAAATAACTGCGGGAAAAAGCAGTATCCGACGGCCACACGATTGTGAGTTGATTGTGTTTTATGTTGGCGAGGCCAGAGCAGCCTGTTCCTGCTGAAATGGCTAGCAGTGGAGATGAACCGAAGTACCTAAATTTTATACAATTAAATTCATGTATTTTCCCATGCATACGGCAAATGATTTTATTCTTTCAAGTGCTTGAACAGAAATAGACCCGAGGCTTTTCAGTCCAATTTTACTTTATATATTGCGATGCCTGACAGCTGCAGCTGTTTCCTTTGAACTATCATAAATATCTCAGCATTTATTATTGTTTGTTTGTTTAACAATTATGCTGAGGGTATCTGAATCAGCGTGTTACAAGTGCGTGCGTGCGTGTGTGTGTGTTGTGTGTGCACGACTGAGTATCTGAGTAAGTGTGTTGAGAGTGTGTGTGTGTGTTAATGTTTGTGTGAGTGAATTTCTGCTTCTCCTGGTAATGGGGAAATGCAACATTTTCAGTCTCAAGGACTCCTGACCAGGTATTTTTGCATGGCTTGGATGCAAACTGGTTCCCTCTCCACACTGACCTGCCAGCACACCTGAATCCTATAAACGCACATTTTAAGTGGATTGTAGGTTGGGCGCAGATTATTTCTGTGCTGAAGTGAAGTGAGTTACATCAGCCTTGTTAAAGGGAGTTCATCCCATCACCCAATCCACGGCTGTTTGTGGGGACGCTGCTGGGCGCAACTGGCTGACTCGTTTCGCCCACCGAATCTACAGTCGCTACGCTTTCCAGCATATTCTGTGAAGCGCTTTGAGATGTCACAACAAAGCGATAAGGCGCTATATCAAATGCATATTATTAATATTATTATCAAATGCATATTATTAATATTATTATCCAGGCAACATAAACCTCAGCAACCAGCAGAACCAAAGAAAATACAGATGAAAATACTGGACCCATCAAGTCATTCCTTCCACATTCTCCTTCCTATTCTCTACCCTCAATGTCTTGTAATAATACAATGGACATCACACGTGTCCTCAGTGCGATACGGTGCTTGCAGTGAGATGAGGTGATTGCACAACACCCAAGTGATCAGTGGAATCCACGATTTCCCTAACTTCTTGTGGCTCTGATACGGTGGAGTCTTGCAGCTCAGTGGATTCAGTGGTGTGAAACCTTGGGCAAGTTTCTACACTCCTCTGTAGGAGCTCGGTTGTTAGCCGATTGGCGGATCATTTTCCGGGGGTGACAATCCCTTCAAAAGAAATTAATAATAATGTGGTCACTCAATCCACGACTATTTGTGGGACACTTCTGTGCACAACTGGCTGCTGAGTTTTGTTGACAAAATATGCAGTCAATTCGATTTATGGTGTGTCCTGTGAAACGCTTTGAGACGTCTCGAAGACGTGATAAGGTGCTATATCAAACGTAAGTCTTCATTATTGCAAGTAATAGAGGAAGACCAAGGGGGAGAGGGTCTGATGTCTAAATATAATGTAATACAAAATTCACATCATATAGTGCCTTCCATATCCCAAGGACATCTCACAGTCTTTAATCTTCAAGGCTCTGGCCTTGAATGGTTCAGATCGTACCTCTTACACTGTCTCCACTTCATCTCTACAAACGGCTTCTCCTCTCGCCCCCACACCATCTCGTGCGGCGTTCCTCAGGGCTCTGTCCTTGGTTCCCTCCTCTTCAACATCTATATGCTCCCTCTTGGTGTCATCATATAGTGCCTTCCATTTCCCAAGGACTGTGGAGTCCTGTAGCTCAGTGGTTAGAGCACTCGCTTTGCAAGCGAGAGACCTGAGTTTAATTCCAGGCAGGTCAGGGCGAAACCAAGTTTCCTTACTCCACACAGAGCCTAATAGTAATCCCTCCAAAACCCAAAACAATAATAAATTGGTCATTTTCAATTTACGACTCTTTGTGGGACATTGCTGTGCATTCGCCCACAAATATACAGTCAATTCACTTTACAGTGTGTTCTGTGAAGAGCTTTGGGACGTCCTCCCGACGTGAAAAGCGCTATATCAAATGCAAGGATTATTATTATTATTATCATCCGCAGACATGGGGTCAACTTCCACATGTATGCGGATGACACCCAATCTCCCTCTCTGCCCCTACCCTCGACCCCAGAACCACTGCTGTCCTGACATCGTTGATGAGAACTAACTTTCTTCACTTGAACGTCAAGAAGACCGAGGCTCTCCTGATTGGCTCCCGTCAGCACCTCCTCACCTCAGGCGCTGACAGCATCACCATCTATGGTTGCACACTCCACCAGTCCAGAACCTTGGGGTCTTGTTTGACCCTCAACTGTCCTTTCTACCCCACATCTGTGCCATGAACCACTCTGCCTCCCCCCACCTCCGCAACATCACCCGGCTCCGCCACTGTCTCACACCGGAGCCCCCGAGAACCTCATACACACATTCAGGACATCCAGGCTTGATTACGCAAACTATCTGCTTGTCGGCAGATCATCCAGAACTCTGCAGCCCGTGACCTCTCACTCACCAGGTTCTGCAATCCCATCACCCCCGTCCTCGTCCAGTGGCTTCCCATCACACAGTTCAAGATCCTGGTCCTTATCTTCAAAGCCCTCCATGGTCTTGCTCCTCCCCTACCTCTGCGTCCTTCTAACCCCCTACCAACCTGACCGCTCCCTCCGCTCAGCAGGCTCCGGCCTGGTTTAGGTCCCCCACCTCACCTGTCCAACCCTTGGCAGGTTGGCCTTCAGCCACTCTGCACCCACCCATGGAACTCCATCCCGCAGTCACTCCGCCTCACCCTCTCCCTCACTTTCAAGGCCATCCATAGCCCCCATCAAGGCTCCCTCACTCTGGAGCGCCATTCCACAGTCCCTTCGCCTCACTTCCTCCCTCTCATCCTTCAAGGCGAGTCTCAAGACCCTCCTTTTCGATCGTGCCTTTGGTTTCCCTCCCACCTCTGCCTTCCCTCACCTTTACACCCCTCCTCCCCCATGTTTGGGCCCCGACACCTGACTTTTCAGCGCTTTGGGATGTCCAGCCGAAGTGAAAGGCGCTCTACAAATGTCATTTTGTTGTTGTTGTTGCCTATTTCAAGACCCGTCTCAAGACCCTCCTCTTCATCCATGCTTTTGATCACCCTCCTTCCCCGCCACCCCCCCCCCCCCCTCCGCCTTCTACCCTCCCCAAACCCGACCTTCAGCTCGGATCAGAAAGACAGATTGTCCAGCGCCTTGGGTTCATCCTCCCGACGTGAAAGGAGTTGTATAATGTAATTTAGTTGTTGTTGTCATTAGCAGTACTGGTACGATTGTTAAATACAATAATTTAACATAACTGTTAAATACAGAGATGGTTTTGTTACCATGTTAAAATATGGTTTCCAATTATAAAGCGTGGTGAATAACTGGCTCTATTTAGAAAATAGCTGAAGATAATTCACTAACTACTGGTTTGGTGACTCTCCAAGTTTGGTTTTGAAAGGCATAGAAGTTGTAGGAGGAAATGAGGATCGAGGGAGGTAAGGAAGGAAGAGTGTTTTACTGGGTGGGTTTTGTGGTTCGTGTGGGGGTTTTACAGATCCTCTTCAACAGGATTATTTATGAGCTACTGTTCCTCATGTTGTGAACGACCAATTTAGAGTATCATTGGGCACGTCATCGACATCAACTTTCACCCAAATAGGATGACAGGACCTTGGTTAATGGCCTCATCTGGATGACAGCATCTCTGAATATAATAATAATTATCCTTGCATTTGACCCAGCGCTTTCTCACCTTGTCGGGATGCCTCAAAGCGCTTCACAGGAGTGGAGTGCCTGTGGAGTGCCTGTGTAGTTTGTGGGTGAAAGACAGCAGCTGATTGTGCACAGCAGTGTCTCACAAACAGCTGTGGAGTGGGTGACCAATTTTACTTGGGGGATTGTTGGCTGGCGCCTGGCGAGGGAGAAAATCCCTTTCCTTTTTGAATGGATCCTTCGTGTCCTCCTGAAAAGGCAGATGAGACCTTGCTTTAACGACTCATACGAAGAATGGCACCTCCAACAGTGCAAACCCTCGCCCCAGATAGATTGTGAGCTCAAGTGATCAATATCCTTACGTTCGATATAGTGCCTGATAGCAAGGACCTTTGGAGTCCTGTAGCTCAGTGGTTAGAGCAAGTGAGAGGACATGGGTTTGATTCCCGCCAGGGCGAAAACTTGGGCAAGTTTCCTTACTCCACACACATGCCTGATCACAACCCCTCAAGAAATAAAAAGCCAATAAGATTTTGGTAACTCAATCCATGACTGTTTGTGGGACGCTGCTGTGCGCAATTGGCTGTCGTATTTCGCCCACAAAATATACAGTCAATTCACTTTACAGTGTTTCCTGTGAAGCGCTTTGAGACGTCTCGAAGACATGATAAGGCGCTGTATCAAATGCAAGGATTATTATATTTATTATTCCCAGCATAAATCTAGTCCCCTCCATCCTTCTCCCCCACTCCTCTCCCTTTCCCCTCCTTCCCTCCCTCCTCTCTTTCTCTCCCCCCACTTTGCCTGTCAACGTGAGGAAAAGCACAGACAGCTCTGCCTCAGATCACAGCTGGACACTCGTCCACCAACTGATGGCTTCCTGTTCTTTACTGTATTGTAGCAACCTTCTGCTTTGGATCAGCCTCCACCACGGCCCCTTCCCTCCCCCGGAGGACCGATAAATAAAGGCCTTGTAGTGTCCCGATGCACACACACGCGCGCGCACACACAGACTCCTCTCAGTTTGATGCGTCACTTGTACCCCCACTGCCACATCCAATAGACAATCTACTAATTGGGTTTCCCAGTGCACAATAGCCATCTGATTTCATCAGTGTGCTGTTAGGAGAGAGAGTGATTATTCCTCTAAGGCAGACAGATACTTTCTCATGTGTCCTGGGCTCACTTTGAGGCTCGTGGGCTAATGCAGTGCAGACCGTAATACACTTTGTTCCCAATAAAGTCTTATTGAAGCAGCTTGATTGCCGTATAATATACAACAAGAGCAACGAGGGGCTAGTAATTAACATTAATGAATGCATCGTGTTTCTTAGTCATGGCTATCACAAACCTAACCCTGCGTTCAATCTCGGAATTTATTACCTGGCAGTTGCGGTCTCTGTTAAAATCAATTGAAAGCTGCTTTTTTTGTGATTAAAAATCGTCTATTGGTAAATGGTGGTAATAATAATAATAATAATAATCCTTGTATTTGATATAGCACTATCAAAATGCAATGATTATTATTATTATTCTCACACTACCAACCCATCTCCAGCCTACACTTCCTTGTCAAAGGAGTCCTGTAGTCGTGGAGTCCTGTAGCTCAATGGTTAGAGCACTCGCTTTGCAAGTGAGAGACCTGAGTTCAATTCCAGACAGGTCAGGGTGAAACCTTGGGCAAGTTTCCTTACTCCATACAGAGCCTAATAATAATCCCTCCAAAACCAAAAACAATAAGAAATTGGTCATTTTCAATCTACGACTGTTTGTGGGACATTGCTGTGCGCAATTGGCTGCCGCGTTCGCCCACAAATATACAGTCAATTCACTTTACAGTGTGTTCTGTGAAGCGCTTTGGGACGTCCTCCCGACGTGAAAAGCGCTATATCAAATACAAGGATTATTATTATTGTTATTATAAAGCCCTGGAACTCATTGTTGAAGATCAACTTCGGTCACACCTCTCCCCCCAAACTCCCACCCCACTCCCTCTTCGAGCCCCTGCAGTCTGGTTTTCGCGCTGACTGTCCACAGCACAGAGACAGCGCTTGTCAAAACCACAAACATCATCGTCTCTATCTGTGACCAGGGCTCCCTCAGCCTTCTCGTCCTCCTGGATTTCTCTGCCGCATTCAACGCAGTTGACCATGCCATCCTCCTCCCACCGCCTCTCCTCCCTCATCTAGTGGGACCGCACTCACATGGTTCGAGTCCTACTTAACCAACTGCCTCAATTTCATCTCATCAAATGGTTTCTCCTCCTGCCCCCACCTGGTCACCTGCGGGGTACCCCAGGGCTCCATCCTTGGTCTCTTCTTTTCCGCATCTACATGCTTCCTCTGGGCAATGTCATCTGCAGACATAGACTTCCACATGTGTGTGGATGACACACAAATCTACTTTGCCTCCTCCAGTACCATCGCCAGGTCCTCGATGTTCTATCAGCTTGTCTGGTAGACATCAGGGCCTGGATTAGTGTAAACCTCCTGCAGCTGAATATGGACAAGATGGAAGCCTGTGGAGACCTAAACTCCTCAACCTCCCTGGGCTCTCCCTCAGACTCACCGAATCAGTGCGCAACCCAGGTGTCTGGTTCGACCCCCAAATGTTCTTCCTCCCCCACATCCAGTCCCTGGCCAGGACCACCTTCCTCCATCTCCGCCACATTGTCCGTCTCCGCCCGTACCTTACCACAAATGCAGCTGAAACCCTCGTGCGTGTGTTTGTCACCTCCCGCCTGGATTACTCCAACGCACTCCTCGCCGGTCTCCCCCGCTCCACCATTCACAAGATCCACTCATTCAGAACTCTGCCGCTCACATACTGACCCGAACCAAACTCCGTACCCACATCTCCCCAGTTCTGGCCCAGGCTCCACTGGCTCCCCATCACCGAACAGATCGACTTCAAGATCCTCACTCTCGTGTTCAAATCCCTTCACTCTCTGACACCTCCCGACCTCTCCGACCTCCTCACTCCCCAATCCACCACCCGGCACCTCTGCTCGACTGGCACCGGCTCCTGCTCATCCCTCGCACCCTCCGCCCCACCATCCTTTCAGCCACTACACCCCCAAAACGCTGGAACATTCTTCCTCAATCCCTCCGCCTTATTATTTGGATTTTTTTTTGATTAACTTATTCCTGACCATGTACGGCTCAGTCTCTCACCTCCTTCTCGTGAGCACTGGCAGCAAAATAAAGCAATCCCAATGTACTGATGTCGTCATAAAATAATAATAATAATAATCCTCGCATTTGATTTGATACAGCGCGTCATCACGTCGTTGAAACATCCCAAAGTGCTTCACAGGATTTAGTACCAAGTGTTGTGATTGTGTATTTGTCAAAAAACACAGAAGCCGATTTGCGTTTATCTGACGAATGCACAGTCCCTACACTTATTTGGGGGATTTTTGACCAGGAGAAACTTCCTTCCCTTTTCGAAGAGTGTCATGGGATCTCTAGCATCCTGTTGAAGAGGGAGACAGGACCTCGGTTTATTGCCTCACCTGGAAGTGGAACCTCTGGCAAACGAGTGCTTCCCCAGCGATGCACTGTCCATTACTCTCCCCCTCAATCCCTCCGCCTTGCCCCCCTGGCTCGTGGTCGGACTCCGCCAGAGTGAAGGGCGCTATACGAGTGCAAGTTGCTGTTGCAACTCTCGGAGAAGGTGGGTCCACATTGCAACGGGAGTCAGCACTTCGGGTACAGTTGGAGATGGAAAATGCCAGGGTGGTTCAATCACTGTGTTACTCTATCTTGACTCGGGGTGTGAGGTGCTCTCTAGCACAGGCTGCCAGAGACTGGGCCTGGCAGATTTCAAGGCTCTTTTATGGATTTGACATTATTATATTTCCTTCTGCAAATATCCCCATATCAATGAAACAGGATGAGAAACAGCTGGCGGGAAATGTCAATATAGTGGGGTTTATTGAAGTATTGCAACAGCCACTCGCTGCAGCGGAGAAGGTTTTTTTTTAAGAGTTCAGAGGGAACATGTCAAGGTCTTGCTACTATTTTCCTTGCTTAAGGTAACCACAAATATTTTGTCAAGTGGATGAGGGGCCTTTTGTATCAATAGTTGTAAAAATTCTCTATTACTTGCTCTGAAAGGGGCGATAAATTATTCATCATGTTTACATAGTGATTTTATGCACCACTGGGACTCGGCTGCATTATACATCGGTTTTCTCCACATCACCCACATTGAAAGGAAGTGATACAGGCAGTCGAGACAGGCAGCAAAACTTGCACCCAGATAACAGTCAAATACCTAAAGGGTGATGGGCAAGTGGAACAGACTGGCTGCGCAGAGAGTGCAAAGAGAAGATACGAAAAGCCGACCAAAAGGGAACCAGAGAAGTTATTGTCAACTGTAAAAGGATTCATTTTATGCGAGGTAAGTTTCCTTATACCACACGCCTCTGCTTACCCAGCAGTCAGTAGGAATATGGTTGTTAGTTGATTGACGGATCGCTTTTCTGGGGGTAATAATCCCTCCAAAATAAATATGATTCGGTGACTAAATCATAATTTCGTGGCAGCCGATTGAGCAAAGCTGTGTGTCCCACAAGCAATCGTGGAACGAGTGGCCAATTTTTTTAAGGGGTTATTACTCCCAGAAAGCGATCCTGCCGATCGACTAACTCCTGGATTCCTACGCACTGCTTGGTAAACAGGGGCGTGTGGAGTAAGGAAACTTGCATTATTAATAATAATAATTAATAATAATTATTATTATTGCGGGGTGAGCGTGCTAGCCACCGTGCTACAGGACTCCGAACGCCACAATTATTCTTCAGCACAGCTTAAGATGGGGTTCAGCACGTGTCAGACACCCGCTGACCCCCCAAAAAGTGTTAAAAACGACTGTCTCTGGGAAAGGAAATAAAACGATAGAATCATGGAATTATACAGCACAGAGGGAGGCCACTCGGCCCATCGTGTCTGTGCCGGCTCTTTGAAAAGAGCTTCCGAAATCAATCCCACTCCGTTCCTCTCTCCCCATAGCCCTGCAAACTTGTCCTTCCCAAATAATTATCTACTTCTCTCTTAAAAGTTGTTATCAAATCAAATATCTGCCAAACTGTAAGATTGCCTCCCACCATATATTACTTCCTCTCTTTTATTCCTTCCTCTCTTTCAGTTTATTGTTTAATGATTGAATTAAAATCTTGAATCTGAAATCTATTTTATTGGTTTAATTTCCTGTTCTCTCTCTCTCTCTCTCTCCCACCTTCCTCCCTCAGAACACACTAATGAGGTTCACCTAATTGGGTCTCTAAAGGTTAATGAAATGCCCTTCTCTGCCTGTAACATCTCATACAAGGGAAAATGTTACAGTTCCTCCGATCGCTGTGTCTGTTCCATCTTGCTGTCTTTCCGCACAACCGCTGGCTTGAGGACAAGAACGGGGAGTGGGAGGGAGTGGGTGGGGAAGAGGTGGTGGGGGGTTTGGGAGTGGTGGTTGAGGGAGGGGGGGGGGCGTGGTAAGGGTCAGCAGGTGTCTGTCACATACTGTGCCTTAAGAGTATGCAAACTGTACAGATTTCCGTGCATTCCACCCGCCAGTTGGAAAACAGACGCTGGAAATCTGAAATAAAAGCAGAAGTGGCAGCAGATCGGGCAGCATCTATGGAGAGAGGAAAGCGAGTCAACGTATTGGGTCGATGATCTTTTTGGCCAATGGAGCCTGAATGCGGCTATTTCTCTGTGGCGGTCTTAGTGGTCCTGTAGCTTAGTGGGAAGAGAGGTACATTGCCAAAACCTATAGCCTGGGAACATTTATCTATTCACATATAATCTCAGCCACTATCTCTGTCACAGTCACACAGCCCAGGCCAGAGACACCGGAATAACCTGCCCTGTATCTCACTCGCACTCACAGCTGGCCAACAAGAAGAAAAAGTACAGCTAAAACCGGTTTCATGGATTCTCAGCCTCTCCAGCCCTCCTCATCAAGTCGTAAATTCTTCAACCTGTGCAGGTAGTTTTGGATCAGACACGACCTGCTGTGAAGTGATAATTTTTTTGCGCATTTTTAAAAAAAAATCCCAATTACCGCAGCGAGGGAGAGCTATAATGATGATTGAAATGACATATCCATTCCCCACACACTGCAGGTACCAACGTCAGTTGTGTTACTGATAGTGTATGTGTGTGTGTGTGTGTGTGTGCGTCTCACACCCTTTGGTGACCAGGTCTGGGATTGCATACCTACCGGAATACCCCCAACCTCGGAAATTTCCAAACTTTTCTGACAATTCCTTGGAAAACAAAGTCAGAAGTTACTTGCAAAGCAATCCAATTGCTGTTTGAAAAATTCTGTCCTTTGAGTTTAAATATTCAGCTCAGTTTTCCGAAGCAAATGCAATTCTCGGAAAGTAAATAGCAGTGTGTGTTGTGTGTGTGTGTGTGTGTGTGTGTGTGACTACAGTCTCTGTACTGTCGTGCAACAACAGGTTGTATTTATTTCAATGTTAAATTCATTAGATTTGATGCTGAAAAAAATCCGACTCCAGACTTAGGCGACCCACAGTTGCAGAACATGAAACTCACCGTGATCGGTTATAGATGCAAAAAAACACTGTATATTAAAGAAAAAGAAACAATTAAAATGTGTGGCTCAGATTATTATG
Source organism: Callorhinchus milii (assembly GCF_018977255.1). NCBI lineage: Eukaryota > Metazoa > Chordata > Chondrichthyes > Chimaeriformes > Callorhinchidae > Callorhinchus > Callorhinchus milii. Next base: position 1,291,336 of record NW_024704758.1, read on the forward strand.
AATACATTCTATAAAAGAAATAAGATCTGATGCTTAATTAGTGCGATTTCTCGCTTTTATCTAAATTGTATTCATCCATCTGCTCATCTGTCTATGGATATTTAATTAATCTTGGCAATATTTTTGTAAACTTGCATTTGTGTAGCATCCTCCACACAGCGTGGCATCTCCGAGCGCTTAATATAGTTTCATAATCCCTCCGTATTGTTTAATCTGTAAATGTATCTGCCCCTTTTGGTAATCGTTTTATCCAGTTTAATCTATAAAGTGTCCGTTACTGTTCTCTTTAATAATAATAATAATAATCCTTTCATTTGATATATAGCGCTTTTTCATGTCTTCTCGACGTCTCAAAGCGCTTCACAGAATATGCTGCAAAGTGACTGTATATTTCCGGGCGAAACAATCCGATAATCTATGGGGTCTATACAGTTGGCGGTTCGGTGGGGTCGTCTACCTGTTGATCTATAGCGTTGAGTCCGCGGCAATGTCCATTTCGCCCACAAATATACAGTCACTTCACTTCACAGTGAAGCGCTTGGAGAGGTGATGAGGCGCAGTATCAAGTGTAAGGATTATTTATTATTGTAATGTATCCCCAGTTCTAGTTTCCGGGTAATGTATCTCTCTGTTTGATACACACAATCCCTCTGTGTTACAGTAACCAAATCACATCCTCTCTCTCTGGTCCTGGCTCTCCCCCCCCCCACAGGGGTATCATCCCCACACCTCTCCCCCAGTCCTACCCCCCTCCCCCCCCCACACAGGGGTATCATCCCCACACCTCTCCCCCAGTCCTACCCCCCCACCCCCACCCCCCCCTTTAGTTGCCTGTTTGGCTGCTGTTGGTGTTGGAGGGTTTATTTGGGGAGAAAGCAAATCCTCGTCATTTTGCCGCAGAATCAGCGTTTATAACACAAGATTTTATTAGGAGAGAGAGAGGGAGAGATGGGGGGATGGGGGGGAAGAGAGAGGGGGGGGGAGAGAGAGAGGCGGGAGAGAGAGAGAGAGAGAGAGAGAGGGGTGGGGGGGAGAGAGAGAGGGGGGTGAGGGGGAAGAGAGAGAGGGGGGGAGAGAGAGAGAGGGGGAGGGGTGGGGGGGAAGAGAGAGGGGGGGAGAGAGAGAGATGGGGGGGAGCGAGGGGGTGTGGGGGGGGAGAGAAGGGGGGTGGGGGGAGAGAGGGGGGTGGGGGGGGAGAGAGGGGGTGGGGGGGGAGAGAGGGGGTGGGGGGGAGAGAGGGGGGTGGGGGGGGAGAGAGAGAGGCGTGGGAGAGGGGGGTGGAGAGAGATAGGAGGGAGAGAGAGAGGGGGGTGGAGAGAGGGGGGGTGGAGAGAGAGGAGGGAAGGAGAGAGGGGGGAGACAGAAGGGGGGAAAGAGAGAGAGAGGGAGAGAGAGAGAGAGAGGGAGAGAGGGAGGGGGGAATGGGGGCTGTGAGGAGTCTTTAGCAAATAATTGTCCTGGGGAAGAAGAGAGGAAACGATAGGGAAGGAGGGAGAGGAGGGAAAGAGGGGGGAAGAAGGGATAGAGAGAGGAGAGGAGAGGGGGGGTGGGGGAGGGATAGGGAGGAAGAGAGTAGAGAGGGAAGGAGAGAAGAGGGGGACGGAGATAAGGAAGGAGTGAAAAGAGAGAGAGAAGTAGGGAGGAGAGAATATGAGAGAAGAGAGAGAAAGGAAAGAGAGAGGGAGTGAAGACAGTGATAGAGAGAGGGAGAGAGAGGAGGGAATAGGAGAGAGAGGGAGGAAAGAGAGAGGGAAGAGAGAGACAGAGGAGTGAAGAGAATAGGAGCGAAGAGAGAGATAGTGAGGGAGGGGAGAAGAGAGAGAGGGAGTGAAGAGAGTAGGAGAGAAGAGATATAGAGGGGGAGGAGAGAGAGAGTGAGGGGCGAGTGAAGAGAGAGGGGGAGGAGAGAGATAGAGAGGGAGAGGGAGGAGATAGAGAGGAGAGAAAGATAGAGGAGAGAGAGAGACAGAGAGAAATAGAAAGAGGGAGGAGAGAAAGAGGAGAGAGAGATAGAAAGAGAGAGGGAGGAGAGAAGGAGGGAGGAGAGAGAGAAAAAGATAGAGGAGAGAGAGAGATAGAAAGAAAGAGGGAGGAGAGAGAGATAGAAAGAGGGAGGAGAGAAAGATAGAGAGAGGGAGGAGAGAGAAATAGAAAGAGGGAGAAGAGAGAGAGAGATAGAAAGAGGGAGGAGAGAGAGAAAGAGGGAGGAGAGGAGAGAGAGAAAGAGGGAGGAGAGAGAGAGAGGAGAGATAGAAAGAGGGAAGAGAGAGAGGAGAGAGAGAGATAGAAAGAAAGAGGGAGGAGAGAGAGAGGAGAGATAGAAAGAGGGAGGAGAGAGAGAGAGGAGAGATAGAAAGAGGGAAGAGAGAGAGAGGGGAGAGAGATAGAAAGAAAGAGGGAGGAGAGAGAGAGGAGAGATAGAAAGAGGGAGGAGAGAGAGAGGAGAGATAGAAAGAGGGAGGAGAGAGAGAGGAGAGATAGAAAGATAGAGATAGAGGAGAGAGAGAGATATAGAGAGAGAGAGAGATAGAGATAGAGGAGAGAGAGATAGAGAGAGGCTGTGGCGGAGGTGTGGATGTGAGGGTTGGTCTGTGGTGCAGTGCCCTCTCTCTCTCTCTCTCTCTCTCTCTCTCCCCTCAGTGTGAGGTGTGAGCGCCGCCGATGGCCGAGGCTCGGGGTGTGGGTCCCCCTCCCGTGGCCCCCGGAGCTCCGCCGGCGCTGCCCCGGGCCGGGCCGGGGGGGGGGCCGCACCGGGGGCCGCACCGGGGGGGGAGGGAGGAGGAGGAGGAAGTTTTGCCCGAGACCGAGACCGAGCCCCGGGAGGGGGGGCTGCCGGGGGGGGGCTGCCGGGGGGGGGCTGCCCGGGGGGGAGGGTTGTCCGGGGGGGGGCTGCCCGGGGGGGGCTGCCCGGGGGGGGCTGCCCGGGGGGGGCTGCCGGGGGGGGGCTGCCGGGGGGGAGGGTTGTCCGGGGGGGGCTGCCCGGGGGGGGGCTGCCCGGGGGGGGCTGCCCGGGGGGGGGCTGCCCGGGGGGGGCTGCCCGGGGGGGCTGCCCGGGGGGGGAGGGGGGGGTGAGGCGGCCACAGTCTCTCCGCTGGACACTCAGTTCCTGCACTTGGCCATCAGGAAACAGGTGTCATACAGGTACTGTGTGGGTCTGTGGGTGGGTCTGTGGGTGGGAGGGTGGGTCTGTGGGTCTGTGGGTGGGAGTGTGGGTCTGTGGGTGGGTCTGTGTGTGGGAGTGTATGTGTATGACTGTGTGTGTGTCTGTCTCTGTGTGTCTGTCTCTGTATGTGTGTCTGTCTGTGTGTCTATGTGTGTGTCTGTCTCCATGTGTGACTCTGTGTCTCTGTGTGTGTGTGTGTCTCTCTGTCTGTGTGTGTGTCCATGTGTGTCTGTCTGTGACTGTGTGTGTCTCCTCCTGACGTGAAAGACACTATACAAATGTAATCTTATTGTTGTTGTCTATATCTGTCTGTGTGTGTGTCTATATCTGTCTGTGTGTGTCTATATCTGTCTGTGTGTGTCTATGTCTGTCTGTGTGTGTCTATGTCTGTCTGTGTGTGTCTATGTCTGTCTGTGTGTGTCTATGTCTGTCTGTGTGTGTCTATGTCTGTCTGTGTGTGTCTATGTCTGTCTGTGTGTGTCTATGTCTGTCTGTGTGTGTCTATGTCTGTCTGTGTGTGTCTATGTCTGTCTGTGTGTGTCTATGTCTGTCTGTGTGTGTCTATGTCTGTCTGTGTGTGTCTATGTCTGTCTGTGTGTGTCTATGTCTGTCTGTGTGTGTATGTCTGTCTGTGTGTGTATGTCTGTCTGTGTGTGTCTATGTCTGTGTGTGTCTATGTCTGTCTGTATGTGTGTCTATGTCTGTCTGTGTGTGTGTCTATGTCTGTCTGTCTGTGTGTGTGTATCTGTCTCTGAGTGTCTGTGGGCATCTGTCTGTCTGTGTGTATGTGGGTGTCTTTGTGTGTGTCTCTGTCACTGTGTGTTTGTGTGTGTCTGTGTGTGTGAGGGGTTCTGTCACCCCCCCTCCCCCCCCCCCAAAAAAAAATGCTCTCACAACTTGGATCCACTACTGTGGTTTAAACAGCGCTGAACACGTTTGAATAATGTGTGTGGTTTGTGTGTAAGTTTGTTCTGTGTGTGTGTGTGAATGTGTGTGTACACAATTTGTCCTGTGTGTGTACATACGTTTGTTCTGTGTGTGTGTGTGTGTGTGTCACTGTGTGTTTGTACAGTGTGTGTCTGTGTGTGTGTGTGGCTGTATGTGTGTGTGTCTGTCTGTGTGAATGTGTTTGTATGTATCTGTGTGTGTGTGTCTGTCTGTGTGAGTGTGTCCGTCTGTGACTCTGTGTGTGTGTGTGTGCGTGTGTGTGTGCGTGTCTTTAAATTGCATTGAATTGCTCCAAATTTTCTCCAAAAGAACACGGTACATTGGTTTTTTTCTTAACTGTGTGTTTGGGTGTGCGTTAAATTGCGTATTTTGTTGTTCTTTTTGCAAAACCTTCCTGTCTGTCCATCCGATGAGCCATTTGAGCCGGAGAGACCTTGCGTAGCGCCCGCGCTCTGGGATGGTATGTGTGCGCGGCGCGTGTTTGTATTTAAGGCTGACTTTGTTGTAACACTAAGGGTTGCTTTGTTTTGGTGACATATCTGGTAAATAGATAATATTATATTATCTCTCTCGAAACATCTCTGTAAATAAATTAAAGAGGTTTCGCTTTTTTTGTTGTTTAATCCCCTGAATCAGCGGAGCAGACGGATTGCTGAAAGCCAGGCGGTGATTTATTTTTATTTATTTTTTTTCCTTCAGCTTATTTCCGAGGGAATAAGATCATCTCTTCTTTTTTTTTAATCATCTTAAAAGTGATCTTTTGTGCGCGCGGTGTGTGTGTGTGTGTGTGTGCGTTTCGAATATTTTTAGATTTGAACTGACATCAAAAAGGGGGCAAATGAAATGAATGGTGTTTTACGTTCCAACCGAGAGCGTGAACGTGCGCGGAGATGAAGGAGAAAAAAACGTTGTTGGATTATTAAGAGCCGTTGTTTCAATCCTAAAGAAAAATGAGTCGTAGAATTTGATGATTTTTTTTTTTGAATGGACAAAAGCGCTGTACATTTATTTACACGGTTACATTTCTTGCTCCTGGGGGTAACGGGGTACATATAATACCTCTCTCGTCACCTGCTTTTTCCCCATCTCCGCGTCGCTAACCGGTTTATATTGTCCCGTATAAAGTTTACACCAGGTTTATTACGGCCTGTGTAAAGTTTAATGTGTTTGTTTTACGTTGGTGCGGGCTGGGGAGAGGGCGTGTGAGCAGCCGCCTTCCTCGCTAAATAACCGTCTCAGTGATAATCCTCGCATTTCGCACAGCGCCCTAATCACGGCTCAAAGCGCTTCACGGGATATACTGTCGAGTGGAGTGACTGCGCGTTTTGTGGACGAAAGGCGGCAGTTGCGCACAGCGCGGTCCCTGAAGGTTTCAAGTGGCGTCAGTTAAAGCAGCGAAGTTGTCAAAGAGATTTCTTGCTAACTCCAGGGTCTTGGGGGGGTGGGTGTTGTGAGGTGTTTCTAACTCGCGGCGAGCGTTGTGTGAGCTGTTTACTGGAGGTGAGGTGAGGTGTTTTATCTGCTGTGTGAACTGCTTTGCACATGGACTTGTGTTGACCTTAGGTTTGGCCACTGAGCTTTCATCTGGGCTTTGCTCTCAAGAAGCTGATGAGCGCTCTCGCTCTCTCTCTCTCTCGCTCGCTCACTCACTCTCTTGTCTGCTCACTCAATGACTCGCGCGCCCCGTCCCTCGTTCGCGCTCCCCGGCCTCGTTCGCGCTCCCCGTCCCTCGCTCGCGCGCCCCGTCCCTCGCTCGTGCGCCCCGCCCCTCGCTCGCGCGCCCCGCCCCTCGCTCGCGCGCCCCGTCCCTCGCTCGCGCGCCCCGTCCCTCGCTCGCGCGCCCCGCCCCTCGCTCGCGCGCCCCGCCCCTCGCTCGCGCGCCCCGTCCCTCGCTCGCGTTCCCCGTCCCTCGCTCGCTCTCCCCGTCCCTCGCTCGCTCTCCCCGTCCCTCGCTCGCTCTCCCCGTCCCTCACTCGCTCTCCCCGTCATTCACGCACTCCCTCTCGCACTCCCTCACACTCAGTGTAAAGAGAGCACGGATTGACTTAAGTTCTATATCAGGTGACATCAATATACAATACACCTGCAGCTCACGTGAGGACCTGTTCTGGAACTCGACACTTGAATGCCTTTGTGTCTCAGCGTAACCCCCAAGTTAATATTACCGTTAACATGTTGAGACAGAGGGAGTTAGTTATTGTCGTGCACTGTTCACTTGCTGCAGCGATGTTTGAGTTCAACTGGTACAATAGCCAGGCAGACTGTAAGGTATTGGTTAGAGCACTCGCGTCGCAAGCGAGAGGCCCGGGTTCGATTCCCGCGCTTTTCCGGGGATAATAATCCCTTTAAAATGATAATAATTTGGTCAGTCAATCCACGACTGTTTTTGGGACTCTGCTGTGCGCTGTCGTATTTCGTCCACAAATATACAGTCAATTACTCTGCATATTCTGTGCTTTGAGGCGCTATATCAAATGGAAGGATTGTTATTATTCCTGATAGGAGCACGGACTGCAACAATAATTTAGACTTGTCTGGGGCTTTACATATGGGGAAACATGTCTCAAAGCGCTGTTCATGATGAATGCTTGATAGTTCATTTCTCAGTGATGTGCAGAAAACTCCTGACAACTCATTGCTCTGGGGGGGGCAAAAGGGGCTCAGGGAAGTTAGTGAGTCATATTTATAAACCCAGAAATAAGTTTATAAATGCCGGCACAGCCTGTCTGAAGTTTAACACTGTCTGTGGGTGTGTGCGCGTGTGTGTGCGTGCACATGTTTGTGCATGCATGCTCGCGCACGCACGCGCGTGTGTATGTGTCTGTGTGCGCATACGCGTGCATATGCGCACGTGTCTGTGTGAGTGTATGCGCGCGTGTGGGTGTTCGCATGCATGCGTGGGCGTTGGGCACCGTCACCGAATAGTTTGGTGAACATTTTGGGATCTGATCTCATTGACATTTCAGGCATGAAGTTTGTGTGACCTTAAAGCTCGAACGTGCATTCCTAGCCCACGCTTTGGGTGGGGGGGAGGTGGGAGGGATTGGTGTGTGGCGGTGGTGTGTGTGGGGTGGGGGGTGTATTTAATCATCAGGGAGTGGGGGTGAGGAGGGCGGGTACTGTTTCGCTTTGCCATTTATACTCATGACACTGCAGGTGTCCAGCCATTGCCCTTCACATTCCCGCGTCTATTCTGTGACATTTTCGCTCCCGTTCGCCGTTCTTCCCAACTCCTTAACTTTACTCCTGAAGCCTCCGTTCAGTGACTGCGCAGAATGACTGTGAAGCCCCTCGACTAGATTTCTGCCCAAAGTTACCCCGTGTTTAAAGCTCCTCTTGGTTCGCACCAATATTTTTTTTCACGGCACCCTTGCTTACGTGGGAGTGAAATTGCAGAACCTTTTGTCTCCTCTGCGCAGGTATCTAATCAGGATTAGCTCCGCTAGGTACAAAATAATCGTCTCCCTACGCTCTTCCACCGACGTTACTGCCTCATAGCATTTAAAGATCATTCCTACTGCACCACTTCAAGCGTAATAATGTAATAACAATCCCAGAGCTTGACATACTGCCAAGAACACTGAAACATCTCACTTCGGAGATAATTATAATCATCTCCGCGTGTGGTAACAGCACCTTATCAAGCCGGTGAAGTGTCTCGCGGGATTTTCGCTGCATGCGAAGTGTAGTGACTGTGCGTTCGTAGGCAAACGCAGCAGTCAGTTCGCAAGCTGCAATGGCCCCCCCAACAGGAGTCAAGCGAACGACCAATTTTTATCTGGAGGGAGCGTGTGCCAGGGTAGGGCAGGGGCAGGAGAGAGAGAGAGAGAGAGACTCCCATTTTTTTTGCCCGTAGAGCATCGCGGAATCTTTAACCTCCTCCCGGACAGCCAGGCGATTGATCTCTCACACAGACCTTCCTGTCTGAGTGAGTGAGTGATGGAGATTGCCAAATTGTGGTCATTTGCACTGGGTCGGAACTGGGTTGAGACCAATTAGTTCCGCTCGGTCACTTGCAGCCGCGGTAGAGAGTTTTTCTTTGGGTCTGGGCTGAGTTCAAAGGAAGGCTAGTGACTGTGATGTGACTGACGGTGGTTCCCAGTTCTTTTCACAGTAACTTCGACAGGAGAGAAAGTGTTGATTGGTCTGGATGGGACCATCAAAGGGTCAGCAGTCTCGCACACTTTGCAAGATCTGCATTGGAACCCATTTGCACGCCGGGGCTAGTGCGAAATGTGAACCCACGAAGGACGGCTAACTGTGGAGGTGGTTAAGAGGAACACGAAGGGAGCTGGACTCGAGACAGTCAGTAAGGAGAGGCGAGATAGAGAGAGAGAGAGAAGCGCAGAAAATTTAATTTCCCTGTGCAGATCTGAAGCATTTTAATAGTAATAATCCTTGCATTGTGGAGTCCTGTAGCGTAGTGGTTAGGGCTCTAGCCTCGCTAATTGCGACCGCAATTATTATTATTTGATATCACGCCGTTGAGACGTCTCAAAGCGCTTCACAGAATATATTGTAAAGTGAATTGACTGTGTATATTTGTGGGCGAAACGCGGAAGCCAATTGCGCACAGCAGCGTCCCACAAACATCCGTGGATCGAGTGGTCAAATTATTATTTGTTTTTGAAGGGGTTATTAACCCCAGAAAGCGATCCGCCAGTCGACTAACAACCGGGTTCCTACTTACTGCCGGGTAAACAGAGGCGTGCGGAGTAAGGAAGGTTGCCTAAGGTTTCGCCCTGCCCGGGAATCGAACCCGGGTCCTCTCGTTTGCGCTCTAACCACTGAGCTACAGGACTGTCTAGTTTTCTGTTTCCAAACAAATTACAATACGAATGCGTTCTCGTACGGTGCCTTTCCTGTGGTGAGCGGGTCCCGAGGCGAGAACGGTGAATAAATCGCATTGGCTCGTACTGGGAATGTCTCTCAAATTTCTCTCTGGCAGATGGCTGAGTTGGTGAAGCCTCAACCCAGTGTGAAGCTGAGCCTTGGAGACCCAATGGACCTTGTAGAGCAGACAGTACTGCTTTAATAGGCTTCACACCAACCGACACAGAACCCATAGTCGATCCGCTTTACAGTGTATTCTGTGAAGCGCTTTGAGACGTCGCAACTAAGCGATAAAACGCGGTATCAAATGCGAGTGGTATTATTATTGTTCAGCACCGCTGGGGCTAGAGAGGGGGAAGGTAATCAGCCAGAGCTCCTGATTGAAATCCGATGAACCAGCTGGAATATATGAACCCGGTTGTTAGTCGACTGGCGGATCGCTTTCCAGGGGGTAATAATCCATTCCCAAAAAATTTGTGGTCGCTCGCTCCACGGCTGTTGGAGGGACGCTGCCGTGCGCAGTTGGCTGCCGCGTTGTGCCCACAGACTGCACGGTCAATTGGCTTTGCAATATGTTCTGTGGAGCGCTTTGAGCTGTCTCGACGACGTGATGAGGAGCTACATGAAATGCAAGGATCACGTGTGTGTGTGTGTGTGTGAGCGTACATTTAGGTGAGGAGAAGAACAAGATGGGGTTTGGCTGTGATTTCCATCCCCTCCTCCCTCCTTCCCTCCCTCCCTCCTCCTGCGACTCACTGTTTGGATTCACACGTGAAAATTATTTGCAGAGAGAAGCATAACCCCAGCGTGAGTCAGTGTTTGCAGGGAGACGCGAGCGAGAGAGAGAGAGAGAGAGAGAAAGGACAAACTATCAGCCTGCACGCTTTGCATGACAATCAAACGGCATTGTCTACGAGGATCATATTCCAGTCGAAAACCTGCACCCACTGATAGCCTGGTGCTCTAATTGAATCAAACCTCACGCTGTGATTGAATCTCACCAGCCCTTCGAAATTAAAATTAAATTGCTCGCCACCCAAGTCACGTGGGGCGATCGAAAGGATTTGTCAGAATCAAGTGCTTTATATAATGATAATTAATAATGCATAATCCCTGGCATTTTAATCTCATCGCCCTTTTCACGCCAGGAGCAACGCCTCGACACGCTTCACGGGATACGCTGTAAGGTGTAAGCGGCCATGATGTTGTTGTGTTTTTTTTTGCACACGTTGCCATCCCACGCACAGCCGTGAAGAGAGCGACTGGTTCTATCCGAGGGATAGTTGGCCAGGCGACGTCTAGTTCCTACCAACCCCTGCCAGTGTTTGGCGATGAATTGAAAGAGAGAGAAGGAGAGAGAGTAGGGGTGGGGAGGGTCACTTTAAGGTAAAAATATACCGTCTCGCCCACAAAATATACGGTCGATTCACATAACAGTATGTTCTGTGGAGCGCTTTGAGACGTCTCAACGTCACGATAATAATAATGCCTTGTGTTTGATACAGCGTTTTATCACGTCGGGTAAACTGAGGTGGGTGTGTGTGTGTGCGCGTGTGTGTAGACTAAGGAAACTTGCCCAACGTTTCACCCGGGAATCGAACCGGGGTCCTCTCTCTCTTGCGAGCCGAGGGCTCTAACCCCTGAGCTACGGGACTCTGAATGTAGGACACGAAGGCGTTAATTATACAAATCAGCAGTGTCGTTGCAGAGCTGTAAAACACTGCAGATCATCTCAGTGTACTCCGCAGTTATTTTTAACTTGCTGCATCTTCCTCCCCAGTGTGTTTGGCAATTGTTTCCCTCATTGTATCACAATCCACCGCACCGTGTTTCTGCCTCTCGGGGGCTTTGGCTCGTCATCGAACCAACCCCGGGGTAGAGGTGGGGTTTGAGGAGTTCCATAAGGTCATTGTGCCTTTTATACCGCAGCCCGTGTCTTACTTTAAAAGGGTAATCATTGTCCCTCTTAAAAAAGGAGATAGATGGCTTTGTGCCCGCTGATGTTCTCAGCCACTCCTCTAACGCCCTGTTTTGGGGTTCTGGGCACAGGTTTGGAGGTTGGCAAGGCCAATTCTTCATTGCTCGCTCACTCACTGCAGAGAAAATTGTCCTTGAACCATTTCATAATAATAATCATAAATCTTCCCATTTGATGCGGCGAATTATATCGCTCCGACCTCTCCAAGCCCTTCGCGGGTAATTCACTGCGGAGTGCAGTGTCTGTGCCTTTTGTTCGGCAAACGCGGGCAGCCAGTTCGCACCAAACCCTCGCCAACAGCGCCGTGAAGTGCAGCGGACGCTGAATTTTATCACGAAGGCTGTCGGCCGGGAGAGAGGCGCAGGGAGGGAGAGAGAGAGAGAAGAGAAAGAAACTCCTCTTTTCCTTCGTTTTTTTTCCCCCAATAGTTTCACGGGATCTTTAGCGCCCATTGGGACAATCAGGGGCAATCGGGGATCTCGGTTTGAAGTCACATCTCACAGATGTTTCTCCCAGCGATGTCCTGGATCATCAGCTTTAGACTGTGAGCTCAACTCTTGTGTAACCTTCTGACTCAGCGACGAGTGCCACATGAGCAAAGCCAACTGAGCAAAGCCGTAGAGGAGAAACCACAACAATAGATGAAGTTGATCCAGCGCCTCTCACGTTGGAGGTTGCAGTTAGGAAACCCGTCCAACAGCTCGGCCAAGAAACAGAACCGAGGGTGTTTGTGCCTTGCTGGGCATGTGGCCTGGCATGCACTCTGTGACATTGCTCCGTCTCGATAGTCAGTCCCTAGAACCACACATGCCCTGGCTGGCTGGCTGCCAACCCCTTGCTTTGTGCCAGGCGACCAGGATTAGATTGGAACGCCAGCCTGTGTTTCCCCCCGCAGCGGGAATCGGAGACACACGCCATCATTATCACCACACGCCCGCTGAGCCTGGGCACAGACATGGCGCTCACATTGGCTCTGTGTCTTCTGAGGGAGGGAGGGGAGGTGGTTGACATTGCTTGTGACCTCCCAAGTGGTCCTACTAACTGCAAACTCTTCCCTTGGCTGAGGGTACCAGATGGGCAGTAGGCGCAAGGCTGGCAGGACAGCACCAGCAGGTGGCAAACAGGCATCAGATGTGGGTAACCAAACAAGCGTGCACTTACCTGAGTGCGGTGTTAATGCCGGGGTGATGGGGTTGGCAAAACAACAACAACAACACAATTGTATAGCGCCTTTCAGGGTTTTAACAACTCTAGCTGGTGATATAATAATCCTTGCATTTGATATAGCGCCTTATGTCGTCGAGACATCTCAAAGCGTTTCACAGGATATAACCGTAACGTGAATTGACCGGATACAGTATTTTGTGGGCAAAACTCAACCCCACCCCCCCCCCCCCCGCCCCTCCCATGAAGGGAATGTAAACAGAGATGGGAATGAGAGACTTTTGATTTTAATGTTACCTTTAAAAAAAGTTTGAGACATTAATGATATTTTAATGAGGCCTAAGGTCTGAAACCCGCTTGCACGGCAGCTATGCAGGTGTGTGTGTGGCTAATGTCACCGAAACACATCCTACTTATTGGTCTTCACATTATTCTACCGTACAATTCTTTTACTTCTCTCCCCCCCACCCACCCCCACCCTTATCATGTATAATGTATAGTTACGTATTTACTGTTTGTGTACAAATATTATTATTATAAATACACAGTCACTACACTTAACAGTAACTCCTGTGATAACATGGAGTTCCGTAGTGCAGTGTTTAACGCATTCGCCACGCAAGCGAGAGGACCCGGGTTTGATCTCCGGGCCGGGCAAAAGCCTTAGGCAGTAAGTGGGAACCCGGTTGTTAGTCGATCAGGGGATCGCTTTCCAGTGGCGATTCATAATCCCTTCAATAAAATCGGGTCACTCAACCCACGACTGTTTTAAGGGACACTGCTGTGCGCAATTGGCTGCCGCGTTTCGACCGCAAATTACAGTATGTCCTGCGAAGCGCTTTGAGGCGTCTTTGAGGATTATTATTTTGTACCAACGTGCAGGTGCTATCTGTCATTCAGCGCAGGATGGCACCTCCAATGATGTAATGGTCTCTTGGCAATGTATTGGGGAGGCTGCGTGGGGGAGAGTCAACAACGACAACTTGCATTTATACAGCGCCCTTTGTCCTAGATGGCACACAGGGTCAGGTCAGCTCCGTGCGGTTCAAACCCGGAACATAACCGGACCTAACCTGACGGGAGATGGGATCTGCGTCTCTCCAGTGTCCTCGCTCCAACCGGTTTATCCTGTATATAAAAGTCTCGAGTTTTCTTGGTGTCAGGCTATCAGGAGCAGCCGAGGTCGGGCCTTGCCGTTTGCTGGCGAGAAGCTGTGACCGATTTGAGTGAAGATTCACGTTTTGTCAAAACCAACAAAAAAAACACACACACACACACACGACGTCCGGAATGATACAGCTTTCTCTCTCTCCCCCTGCCCCTCGCTCTCTTCTCTTCCCCCCCCTCTCTTTCTCTCCCACCCTCTCCCTCTCTCTCTCGCTCTCCCCCCTCCTTCCACTCTCTCTCTCCCTCTCTCTCTTTCTCTCTCTCCCCCCCTCTCTCTCCTCTCCTGCAGCGTTGCATAAGAAAGAGTTGAAGCTCTAATCTTACACCTACAGTGTATATGCAGCTGCTGTCTTGCCCCCTCGGTGCTGGCAGTTATGTCAGACAGAAGCATCGTGATAACTACCCCAAGCTGCCACTCGCACTGGCATAACGCTGAGTGCATCTCCATAGCGTTCAGACAATGCCCACCTAATCTGCTAATGGCTCGTGTGTGCCAGGCTGATGGATATTTGCCCGGGTGTGCTTTCAACACCTCGGTTATGTGATTTACTTGTCAGCTTCCCGGCTGAGAAAGACTCCCAACGAGCTCAAGTGAATAAAATATCCAGATTCCTTTTCTTGTCTCTCTTTCTCTCTCTCTCTTCTCCCCCTCCCTCTCTCTCTCTCCGTTCTCTCTCTCTTCTTTCTTAGACGCCCCAATGCTCACTCTAGGTTCCCCCCCCAAGCTTTTGACTCCTGCCAACCTGTGCCTAATACTCTCCGGGATTAAATAAGCAGGATGTTTCCCTCCAGGGAGAGAGAGGGAGAGAGAGAGAGCATTCCAACGATCTATCTCTGGAATGCCCAGGTGTAGATGGGATGCATGGAATTCTTAGCTTAGTTTGGATATTAAGCAACGGTGATGGTCCACACGTGTCAGACACTCGGCTGACGTCCCCCCCAAAAAAAATTACAGGCCCATAATCAAACGTAGGGATTATTATTCATTTCCCCCCTCTCTCCTCTCCTTGCATTACCATAAAAGCCTTTTGTGAGGGATTTAAAAGCGAGAGGTCGGCATTAGGAGATGAGAAAGCTCCGTGTGTGTGTGTGTGGGGGCCGTGGAGAAATGTGGAGTGGAGGCTTATATTATTTAAAGTAGGGCTGATTAATGGCGTTTAATGTGGATCGATGCAAAGCAGCGATTACATGTGTGAATAATGTCCCGTTAAATTGCTGTACCAGATGCCAGGAGGCTGGAGTTTGATTCAGGAACTGGAGCAAACGCCTCTGTGGGTGTGTGTGCGTGCGTGTGCGTGTGCATGTGTGGGGTGTGTGTGGTGGTATGCGTGTGTGGGATGTGTATGTGTGTGGGGTGCGTGTGTGTGGTGGTGTGTGTAAACCAATCTCCCTGGAGTGGATGGGCACAGAGAGTGTTACTGTCAGGGCATATGAGTGGATTTGGGTCCTTTATATCTGCTGGGCGACATTGATTTGTGGCAAAGGATGCAGAGAGAGAGAGAGAGGGGGGGAAACCAATAACAAATATTGCTCCGGTATCAACCGGGAGATGCAGACCACCTTCCCCAGCCCCCCCCCCCCTCCGTGCCTTGTTTCACTGCCATATAATCTTTAAAGATCACGACGAAACACATTTTTTTTTTATGGGGAAACAAAATCCACGGAGGGAATAACTTAATGATTAAAAAAAAACCTTTCGACTTGTGGACATTCCTCGCATCGTCACATGATCAACTCACTGAAATCCAATGCCCCCCCCACCCCTTGCCCCCCTCTCCCCCCCACACACCCCTCTCCTTGTGCTCCATCACCAGCCACCTGACTGATGCCATTTACCTGGCTGTGGGGGTGCCAGTCAGCGGGCGTGATGTAATGTTCCTCTCTCTCTCTCCTGCGCTGCCCTCACTTGGCCTCTCTCGCTGGTATCGGGCACTTGTTGCCTACTCTGCGCTACAGTCCCTGGCGGGGGTGGAATACATCAGCTGGTGGCGAGCGATGGAAATTCCAGCCCACGTCTAATTCTGACAGCTGTAACCGCTAGTCGGGATGAGGGCAACACCAGCAAGTACCAATTACTGCGTTTGCCTTGTGAGTGGCGATTGCACATCATTCCCTGAACCAGCTGAGTACAGTCATCTGTTGCCTGTCTGTCCACAAAGTCCTATGACCACCCCCTCCCTCCCCTCCCCCCACCCCACACGGGAGTGTTTTATTTCTCTACAGCGCCCTGACCAACAGACACGTGGAAGAATAATGGTCGCTGTATTCGGAAGTTACTCAGTTGTATTCAGTTACAAGCGCTTAACTGTATTTAGACGTCCAGAGGATTGGTGCGAGTGTGCGAGAGTGTGAGTGAGCGCGTGTCAATGTGAGGGAGTGTGTGTGCTAGTGTGTGCGGGTGCGATTGTGCGAGTGTACCCGCGGGTGTGTGAGTGGTGCACGTGAGTGTGTGTGTGTGAGTGTGCGAGAGTGTGAGTGTGTGCGTGTCAATGTGAGTGTGTGTGTGCTAGTGTGTGCGGCTGTGTGTGTAAGTGTGCGAGAGTGTGAGTGTGCGCGTGTCAATGTGAGTGTGTGGGTGCGATTGTGCGAGTGTGTGAGCGTACCAGCGGGGGTGTGCGTGTGTGAGTGTTGCGTGTTTCCTCCCTGCACCCCGCCCCCCCCGCCCCGCCGCGCCCGCCCCAGGGTGGGGGAACAGAACCGGTTTGGACACTCTGCCCCCAGGCACTGGCTCCCGCAGCTATTCCTTTTCCCTGGAAACCGACAACAAGGTAGATACAACATCAGCTGGGCCGCGTGTCGGCCCTGCTCTCTCCTCTGGGGCACAAGGTTGGGGGCTCAAACCCCCACGGCGGGACTTGGAGTCACGCAGTCTGTGCTGGGGGGAGCCCTGTGTGGTCAGAGGCCGTCCTTCGGATGAGACGTTAGCCTGAGCTGCCTGGTCTGTTGGACGGCAAAAATACCCACCACCCTATTCGAAAACAGGAGGGAGTTTCTCCCTGCCGATGTCCTGGCCGATAATTCCCCCCAATAAAATTTGCCCCTTGTTCCGTGGCTGTTTGTTAGACAACTAACTGGCTGCCGTGTTTCGACCGGTATACGCAGTCACTTCACTTTGCAGTAAAATCCCGTTTGAGACGCTTTGAGACGTCCTCCCGTGTAAGGGGGCTGTACCAAATGTAAGATGATTATCATTATTATTAATAACTCACAGGCCACTTTGTTGAGTAATAAAAGGGGTTAAAATTCCACTTGGGCCTCAGACTCGATGCAGATTTTCAGAGAAGACACGAAACTTTGTGAAATCCTTCGATAACTTCGAAACCCTCCGCTGACCGCCTTAACCTCTGTAGCCGTTTCTTTTCCGTGAGTTTGTTTCAGGAGCCGGAGTTAAGCCGGGCGTTCGGAGTTAAGACCGAATTCGGCCATTTCGCCAACTCTGCGGCCCCTGAAACCCCACCATAATAATCATCATAATAATCCTGGCGTTTCGAAACAGTGTGCGTTAGCAAGTCCTTGAGAATATATACCGATTGACGGCTTATTTTGTGGATGGTGATAGTGTCATTCTGGGCTCAGGGGCCATTCTTTCCCCCCCCCACGACCACCCTCACCCCCACCGCCCCTCCCCAGCACACAATTACAGGAAAAGCCCTCGCCATTATGTGACACTGCCTTGTCGGTGGATTGTCGAGGTGGCTTGGGGTCAGTGCTTTGTCCTTTACTTCTCTGACGTACGTCAATGATTTGCAATCTGTCGGCGGCTCTCGTCAGGTTTGCGGGCTGCATGCTGATGAGGTCGGAATGTCTCGCTCAGCATCAACCACAAAAAAAATCCAGCCTGTTGGGGTTTAAACTCTCTGAACTCCTGTATTATCTGACTGGATCGAATCGAAACCATTTCAGATCAAGTGGCTTCCAAACAATGTGTGTGTGTGGGTGGGGGGACAGGGAGTGAGGGCGTGGGGGTAGGGGGGGGGGAATCGATCTGGGCTCAGACTTGCACTATTAACCCGGCGTTAAATGAGCGCTGAATTCGCTAACTTGCTCAGTGTTGGAGTCCTGTAGCTCAGTGGTTCGAGCGCTCAAGGGGACCTGGGTTCGATTCCCGGGCGGGGCGAAACATTGGGCAATATACTCCATACTCCACGGACCTGTTTACCCAGCAGTGAGTAGGAACCTGTTTGTTAGTCGATTGGCGGATCGCTTTTCCGGGGGTAACAATCCTTTCAAAAATTGCCATTTTTTAAAAAGAATAAAAGAAATCCACGACAGTTTGCGGGGACGCTGCTGTGCGCAATCGGCTGTCCCGTTTCGCCCACAAATTACACAGTCAATTCACTGTACAGTGTATCCTGTGAAGCGCTTTGAGACGTCTCGTCTCGAAGCCGTGATAAGGCGCCGTATCAAATGCGAGGATGATTCATATTAATATTATTATTGCACTTGAGAAGTTTCGATGTGCAATGTAGTTATCTTATCGTTGTTGTCAGCCGATGATTGACGGGCTGCCCTTTCGGCAGCACTCACACAAGCGCACGCACACTGACGCTGGCCTCTGGCTCCCGGCGTGCTGCCTGGCCTGTTTTCCGTCGTTATCTCGATACCTGGCCAATAACACACAGCACATCTGGCAGCATCCCCTCAGTGCCGTTCCAGGGATAATTAATCAGGGCATCGGCAACATAGACTGTGTGCTTCGGATTGGTGCGATGGCACTGACTCAGAGACCAGACCAGCTTCCAGTTGCAGGGAATGAATATTGATCAGTGGTGGGGTGGTGGTGGGGGGGGGCGCGGGGGTGGCCAGGCTATATATAGAACTCTCTGACCTCCTGGCTGGTTCATTCAGTGCCCACGTCATGGGCTGGCGGGTGTTTATCAGTTACTGTGTATTTGTGTGTGTGTATGTGTCTGGGAAGCTTTGTGTATGTGTGAGGGTGTGTGAGAGCGCGGGTGTGTGTGTTTACGTGTGGGTGAGGGAGGATGTGTGGGAAACAGTGTGTGTGTATGTATATGTGTGAGGGTGTGTGTGAGAGA
The DNA here is from genome assembly GCF_018977255.1 of Callorhinchus milii. NCBI lineage: Eukaryota > Metazoa > Chordata > Chondrichthyes > Chimaeriformes > Callorhinchidae > Callorhinchus > Callorhinchus milii. Next base: position 1,309,625 of record NW_024704758.1, read on the forward strand.
GATTGTATTTGTGGGTGAGGGTGTTTGAGGGTAGGTGTTGAGAGAGAAGTGTGAGTGTGTGTATGTGTGGGTGAGGGTGTGCATGAGGGTACGTGTTATGAGAGAGGGTGTGTATGAGGGTAGGTGTTATGAGAGAGAGGGTGTGTGTATATGTCTGGGTGAGGGCGTGTGAGGATAGTTGTATGAGAGAGAGAGTGTGTGTGTGTATGTGAGGGTGTGTGTGTGTGTGTTTGCATGTGTGGGTGAGGGTGTGTGTGAGGATAGGTGTTAGAGAGAGAAGGTGTGTATGAGAGTAGGTGTTATGAGAGAGAGAGGGGTGGGTGTATGTCTGTTGCTGACTGTTTTGTTATTGCCCTGTGTAGTGCATTCCGTTCTGCCATTTAAACTGAAACAGATCGTGTTTGTGTGTGTGTGTTGGGGCGAGGCTGTAATCACTAGCCCCTGTGGGGGTATATATATATATACCTCGGTGTCCGTGCTCTCCCCATGCCTGCCGGTAACAGCAGAGCTTTCTCTTCACACCACGTGAACTTGGAGAAAGAAGCAATGAATGTGGTCTCTCTCAGCCAGCTCTGTCCGAGGCTCTCTGTGAATACTATGTCGGAAAGGCTCTATACTGTGCTGTATTCCTGCACCTGGTCCGTGGGATATTAACAGTGAACCTCTGTATAGTCTGATATTAACAGTGACACCTCTATATAGTCTGATATTAACAGTGAGCACCTCTATATAGTCTGATATTAACAGTGACACCTCTATATGGTCTGATATTAACAGTGAGCACCTCTATATAGTCTGATATTAACAGTGACACCTCTATATGGTCTGATATTAACAGTGAGCACCTCTATATAGTCTGATATTAACAGTACCTCTATATGGTCTGATATTAACAGTGACACCTCTATATAGTCTGATATTAACAGTGACACCTCTATATGGTCTGATATTAACAGTGACACCTCTATATGGTCTGATATTAACAGTGACACCTCTATATGGTCTGATATTAACAGTGACACCTCTATATGGTCTGATATTAACAGTGAGCACCTCTATATGGTCTGGTATTAACAGTGAGCACCTCTATATAGTCTGATATTAACAGTGAGAACGTCTATAATAATAATAATAATAATCCTTGCATTTGATATAGCGCTTTTCACGTTTTCTAGACGTCTCAAAGCACTTCACAGAATATACCATAAAGTGGAGTGACTATGTTTTGTGGGTAAAATGCAGCATCCAATTGCGCAAAGCAGCGTCCCACACACAATCGCGGATTGAAGTGACCGATTTATTATTGTTGTTTTTTGAGAGATTATTATTTGGCGTGTGGAGTAAGGAAACTTGCCCAAGCTTTCACCTTGCCGTGAATTGAACCCAGGTCTCTCGCGTGCGAGGCGAGTGCTCTAATCACTGAGCTACAGGACTCCATGATTTATAGTTTGATATTAACAGTGAGAACCTCTATATAGTCTGATATTAACAGTGACACCTCTATAATAATAATATTAACAATGGCATCTCTTTATAGTCTGATATTAACAGTGACACCTCTGTATGGTCTGATATTAACAGTGAGAACCTCTATAATAATAATTCTTGCATTTGATATGGTGCTTTTCACGTTTTCTAGACGTCTCAAAGCGCTTCACAGAATATACTGTAAAATGGAGTGACTATGTTTTGTAGGTAAAATGCAGCATCCAATTGTGCACAGCAGCGTCCCACAAACAATCGCGGATTGAAGTGACCAATTTATTATTGTTGTTTTTTGAGGGATTATTATTAGACGTGTGGAGTAAGGAAACTTGCCCAAGCTTTCACCTTGGCGTGAATTGAACCCAGGTCTCTCGCTTGCGAGGCGAGTGCTCTAATCACTGAGCTACAGGACTCCATGATTTATAGTTTGATATTAACAGTGAGAACCTCTATATAGTCTGATATTAACAGTGACACCTCTATATAGTCTGATATTAACAGTGACACCTCTCTATGGTCTGATATTAACAGTGACACCTCTATATAGTCTGATATTTACAGTGAGAACCTCTATATAGTCTGATATTAACAGTGACACCTCTATATGGTCTGATATTAACAGTGACACCTCTATATAGTCTGGTATTAACTTTGAAAACCTCTATATCGTCTGATATTAACAGTGTCACCTCTATATAGTCTGATATTAACAGTGAGTACCTCTATGTAGTCTGACATTAACAGTGACACCTCTATATAGTCTGATATTAACAGTGACACCTCTATATGGTCTGATATTAACAGTGAGCACCTTTATAATAATAATAATAATCTTTGCATTTGATATAGCGCTTTTCACGTTTTCTAGACGTCTCAAAGCGCTTCACAGAATATACCGTAAAGTGGAGTGACTATGTTTTGTGGGTAAAATGCGGCATCCAATTGTGCACAGCAGCGTCCCACAAACAATCGCGGATTGAAGTGACCAATTTATTATTGTTGTTTTTTGAGGGATTATTATTTGGTGTGTGGAGTAAGGAAACTTGCCCAAGCTTTCAGCTTGCCGTGAATTGAACCCAGTGAGCACCTCTATATAGTCTGATATTAACAGTGACACCTCTATATAGTCTGATATTAACAGTGAGCACCTCTATATAGTCTGATATTAACAGTGACACCTCTATATAGTCTGATATTAACAGTGAGTACCTCTCTATAGTCTGATATTAACAGTGACACCTCTATATGGTCTGATATTAACAGTGTCACCTCTATATAGTCTGATACTAACAGTGATACTTCTATATAGTTTGATTTAACAGTGAGAACCTCTATATAATCTGATATTAACAGTGACACCTCTATATAGTCTGATATTAACATGTGTGAGTGAGAGGTTGTGTGTGTGAGAGAGAGTGAGTGAGAGGGTACGTGCGAGAGGCTGTGTGTGTGTGTGTGTGTGTGAAACTGTGTGAGAGAGGCTGCGTGTGTGTGAGTGAGTACGTGTGAGAGGCTGTGTACGTGAGTGAGTGTGTGTGAGGCTGTGTGTGCTTGAGAGGGTGTGTGAGTGAGTGTGTGTGAGAGAGTTCCGTGTGCTGTTTGAATCACTTCCCTTGCATGAACTTGAGGACATTAAAAGCTCACGTAATCTGCTGGTGTTTTGTCCAGGGCTGGAAATGGGTTGGTATCAAGCTGAGATATACGACCAGCGCTAATCTCGTGAGGATACTCTGAAAGCCTGAGTGGGTCTCCATTAGTGTAATAACATTACAGTAAATCTGCGGTAAACCCAGGCCGTCTGCGCTCAGATAACCAGCGTTCATTTTGGTAGAAAAGTTGGTGATCTCAAGGGCTCGGGAGCATTGCAGTGTCGCAGAACCATCCACACCCACAACAACGACGACAACTTAAGCTTTCCCTGGCAGAGCGAAACCTTAAGCAAGTTTCCTCCCTCCTCCGCACGTCTCTGTTTACCGAGCAGTAAGTAGGAAACCGGTCGATGTGCGGATCACTTTCCGCAGGTAATAATCCCTTGCCGTCACCCCCCACCCCCCCCAACCCCCCAAAAAATAAAAATGTGGTCACTCGATCCACGAGTGTTTGCGGGGACCCGGCGTGCGCAATTCTCTGCCTCATTTCGCCCGCAAAATACGCAGGCTCCCCACTTTACAGCGCGTCCCTCAAAGGGCTCGACCACGCGATAAGGCGCTAGGTCAAATGCAAGGATTATTCTTTGACGTCAGGTTCGAGCCGTTCTTCTTCACCAGGAAGTGAAGAAGTTTTTTTAAAAAAAAACACACAAAAAAGAACGCTCACCGACTGAGCATCAAACGCCATCGAGAGCAGCTTGATATCCGTTGACTCAGATAAATCGGATCAGGGTTTAATTTTCAGAGAGCGGTGGCTTTGTCTGGGCTAAATCCTGCCGTTTCAAACCCTTCTGTCTCTCAGGTTAAATCAGCGGCAGTGAAAGTGATCTCGGGGGGTGGGGTGCGGGGGGGGTGGGGGTGTCGAATATAGGCTTCTTTTTCCTGTTTCCTCTAGTGGGGGCAATCCAGAGCAAGGAAAGGGGGGCATCATCTTAAGATTAGAGCTAGTCCGTTTGAGGAGTGGTATCAGGAGGCAGTTTTTTTCACCCAAAGGGTAGTGGGGATCCGAGACTCTCTCCCCTAAAAGTCTGTGGGTTTATTAACATTTTAATTAACGTTACAATCCATTCACTTTCTCAAGACTGAGGTGGATAGATCTTTGTTAGGTCAGGGTATCAAGGGATATGGGGCAAGAGGGGGGTAATTGGAGTTCAGGTACACATCAGCCATGACCTAATAGAATGGTGGAACAGGCTCGAGGGGCTGAATGGCCTCCTCCTGTTCCTGTGTTCAATGCGTAACTCCCGAGGCTCGATTTGGTTTGGGATTTTTTTTCTCTTTTTTGGAAGGGGGGGGGGATAATACAATAAATCGTCTCAACTCAAAAGTCGGCAAAGGCTGAAGAAACGGTCGGCTGGTCGCTGGCAGACAGATACAGAGAGGGTACAACTGAGGGTTCAAGCCCCAGGTCGGGATTTGGAACTTGGACAGTCTCGGCCGACACTCCCAGCGCAGTGCTGGGGGGCAGAGCCGCATCGTCGGAGAAGCTGTGCTTAAAATATCACGTTAGTGGAAATGCTCGGCAGGTCAGGCAGCATCTAGGGAGAAAGGAAAGGGAGTCAACATTTCGGGTCCACGACCCTTTGTCAGAACTGGGACATGTTGGGAGGGAGAGGCTTTTTAAGGGCTAACAGAGAGGGGGGAGGGCGAGGCAAGGAAGCCAAAGGAGAAAATGGGGTAGAGGGGCCAGGGGATGATGGGTTAAAGGGGTGTTAATGGTGCAAAACAAAGGGGTGAGGGGGTAATTGCAACAAAGCAGGGGAATACAGGTGTTAATAATGCGAAACAAAGAGGGGGGAAAAATTCCAACAGAATAGGCAGGACAGAGGGAGAAAAGGTGCGTCTGGGACCCAGATGATGTGGTAACAAGGATTATTAGTATTATTATGGTTATGATTATTGTTTGGAACACTGAGACTGGTGTCGATTCCAGTCCGCAGGAAGCTATCGTTAAACAGTACTGGACATCTGCCACAAGAGGCCCTCAGTTATGCAGTGAGTGAACCACAGACACTTGCATTCCGTGCAGTGTTTTTAATAATAATCCTTGCATTTGATACAGCGCCTTATCACATCTTCGAGACGTCTCAAAAGGCTTCACATGATATACCGTAAAGTGGAGTGACTGTATATTTCGGGGGCTGACACGCGGCAGCCAATTGCTCACGCAGCAGCGCCCCACAAACAGTCGTGGATTGAAGTGACCAATTTATTATTTTTTTTTCTTGAGGGATTATTATCAGGCGGGCGGAGCAAGAAAACTTGCCCAAGGTTTCGCCCTGCCGGGAATCGAACCCAGGTCCTCTCGCCAGCCAGGCGAGCGCTCTAATCACTGAGCTCCGGGAGACTCCACAAAGTGTGACTCCAGTTTCACACCAGAAGGAACATCCGAAAGCACTTCACAAGGTTCAGTACAGTATAACTGGATGTCGTGTGAGCGAATGCAGCAGGCGATATAGTAATCCTCGCATTCGATATCAGCGTCTTATCGAGACGTCTCAAAGCACTTCACAGAACATACTGTAAAGTGAATTGACTGGAGGGATTATTACCCCCGAAAAGCCATCTGCCAATCGACTCACAACCGGGTGCCTACTAACTGCTGGTTAAACCAAGGCGTGTGTGCGGAATAAGGAATAAGGACTAAGGTTTCGCCCAGCCCGGGGATCGAACCCGGGTCCTCTCGCTGGCGAGGCGAACGCTCTAACCACCACACGATGGGGCTCCAATATACAAATGATTCCAAAAGGGTGAGGTCTTATCAGAGGGTATTTTTAAAATCTCCAAACACACGGCGGGAGAGGTTAAGAGAATTCTCTTTACGCAGAGTGCTGTCAGCACAGGGCAGCAATGGCGATTGAAGCGAAATCGCTCATAATAGTAATAATCCTCGCTTTCGATAATAGCTTTAAAAGGAGATGAGAGAAATATCTGAAAGAGCAAACTATAAATGGATGTCTGAACAAGGGCAAGAGAGATGACTGGTTTAATGGAGGGCTCTCAGTGAATGCTGCTTGGGCTGGTAAACTCGCTCTGCTACAAACGTCTATTGACTCTGGTTCTTTACCACATAATAATAATAATAATCCTTGCATTTGATAGAGCACGTTATCATGTTGTTGAGACGTCTCAAAACGCTTCGCAGAATATGTGTAATGGGCTTCTGCAACACTTTCACTTTACATCTTCACCTTCCAAGTTTTTTTTTAAGGTGAACGTCTAGTTATCACATTTAATTGGTACAATTCCTACTTCTCTGTCTGCCTTATTCACTATTTTCCTTCTTATTCAGTTAGTTTGTTAGTCGATGGGCGGGTGCTGTTCCGGGGATTATTTATAATCCCTCCAAAATAAATGAGTAAATCATTTGATTACTCAATCCACGACTGTTTGTGGAACATTTCTTGTGCACGATTGGCTGCCGCGTTTTGCCCGCAAAACACAGTCAGTTCACTTTGCAATATGTTCTGTGAAGCGTTTGTTACAGAGCCTTATCAACGACGTAATAAGGCGCTACATCAAATGCAAAAGATTATTTATAATATACTGTAGTTCAGTGTAGTGACTGTATAGTTTGTGGGTGAAACACGGCAGCCAATTGTGTGTTCCACCAACAGTGGTGGATTGAGAGACCAAATTATTATTAGTAGTAGTAGTATTAGTAGTAGTTTTAGCCTGGAGCTGGTGAATATACCTGTGAAATGACTGGTACGTTTCCTCTGCACTCCTTACATGATTTATGCTCATTATGAGTGAGATACAGTAAGATTTCAAGGGATTCGAGTAATTGGAGTCGTTCGTTCCCGTATCCTTAATAATGGGAACAAAGCTATGTTCTGGTCGTCGGGGACACTTCTTTAATCGCCCCTGATATCTAACAGGTCAGAGCATAATGAGCTCTGCGATTCCCACCCTGCAAAGTAGAGCAACGTGCCTAGAACTTCACAGCACAACGGAAGCTTGTTCTATTGCCCGCTGCCCTAAATGTAATCTCTCGCTCTCTCACACACACACACACTGCGCTGTCCTCTGAGCTGATACTGGGGTTAACATTGGGGCTGTCAGTGTCAGTCTCGGTGTGGAATCAATGCTTCGCGGCTCTGAGCATAACACACTAACAGCTGTGGTGCTTTCACACTGAGCAGTGGAGCCTGAGCTCTGACCTGCTCCGCTGCCTAATTGACTTAGATGCTCGAATTCACACGTTCTGTTCGAAGTCTTCAGCTGTTTAATCAATGCGGTCGCTCAACCGGAGTCCGTGGGCCAAACTTGAGATGAGGGACAGACGTTGCAAACCCTTAAATCGCCCAGCGCCTTGGGACGTCCTTCCTACGCGAAAGGCACTATGTAAATATAATAATAATGATCCTCGCGTTTCGCCCACAAATCAGTCCCAGTCAAATCACTTCACAGTATGTCGTGTGAAGAGCCTTGAGACGTCTCAACGACGTGATAAGGCGTTATCTTAAAGGCAAGGATTATTATTGTTATTATTTGTTATTGGCACGTTATCATGTCATTGAGACCCTGTTCCTGGAATGGAATGAGCACTCTCTCTCTCTCTCTCTGCTGCCCTAATTCCAGAGAGTCTTAAGCGCAGGTTAATTGGCATCTGATGATAATAATAATAATAATCATTCCAGGAAGTCCCTGTGACGGTCGCTGCCGGTGTAGAGGTCTTGCCCATCTCTGTTACCGTTGGCTAATGGTGTCCACCCATCATTGGCACGGAAATTCACGGCAACTTCGCCATCTAGCGGTCGGGCCGTGCAATAACCCGTCTATTCCCAGCTTTGAAACTACAATTAATCGTTCTTGATGTCGATGGGCTTAGAATAATGCACAGTTGTGCAGGTTTCCCCCCACGCTACAGCCCCTTTCGCCCCGGCAGGACATCTCAAACCTCTTGATATTGCTGGCTCGGTACCCCAGCAGGGGGCGGGAGTTGAGGGGCGAGGCTGGGGCGGGAACGATGACTGAATGCGGGGTCCAAGAGGTAGGTCTTGAGATGGTCCTTGGAGGAGGTCTTCGGAGGGAGAGAGTCGGAGGGCGTCTGGGATGGCGTTCCAAAGCGCGGAGGCAAATAACTGAAAGCCCGGCCGTTGATGGGGGTGGGTGGGGGTGACGGGGAGGGAGGGGGAGAGCTGGGGGGGGTAGAAGAGTGGGAGGATAATGAAGCAGGCTAAATGCTCGCTGAGTTGAAGGAAGTTTGGTTTATAATTAGGGGCAATGAGTCACAGATAGCGACTCCCGACAGGAACTGGAAGCGGGAGTGTCCGACTGACTCTGGAAATAGATTGTTTCGCACCAGAGGTTCGAGTGAAACAAGGAACCATAAATTGTTCATGTTTGCAGAAAGTCAGCTGACCTATTCTGAGTTATTTAGAGAATGTTTTGGTGTTTGGTGATGAACCAAGAGATCTACTTCTGTCTTCACTGTGGTTGCTGTAGATTCGAGGAAGCCACCAAATGTGAGACCAGCGTTAAAAATAATGCACGGATGCATCCGTGCATCCACTCTCATCTCACGCCCCCCTCTCCTCTCGGAGTCAGGCTCTGCCACTGTTAAGCGCTCTGAGACGCTACCCTGGGCGGAGGGCGCTGTGTAAGTGCAAGTTGTTATCGGTTGCGTTGCTCAATGGTTTTGGGAGGAACATGGACCGTGGCAGGGTCAATTGATTAGAGATTAACGGATCGGAGGGTATCAATAGATTGCGGATCAATGAATCGGTGGGGTAATGGGGGCTGTACAATTGGCAGCGGGAAGCACGCGAGGAAAGCTCTCAGACATGCAGTGGTTCTGGACGGACGCTTAAGGGCGTCTTTGCTTGGTTGAGCTTCGGCCGCGGCCAGTGAAGGGTTAAGCTCCGAGAGGGCCAGAAATGGAGCGTGTCTGCAATGATGGGGAACAGCTGACGTGAGTGGACCTGCAGCCGAGTTTAACTCTCGAGCGCTGACGCCTTGAGATCTGGCTGGGAGCCTGCACCCACATCAACCTCTGGCCGTCTGACTGCGAGTATGTTGTGGTTTAACAGCGACTGTGAGAGAGATATGTGAAAACAAGACCAGCGTTCAGAGAAAAAAAATACTAGTTACCGTTACTATTTTGGGGTGAAAGCTGGCTGGCAAGAGAGAGAGAGAGAGGGGGTGGGGGGGGGGGTGCATTTCATAAACAGGGAGCGGCAATATTAATAATAATTCTGATCCTTCCGCCTGACACAGTGCCGTTATCGCTGACGTCTCAAAGAACTTAACGGGATACAGCGTAAAGCGTAGCGACTGTGTGTTTTCCGGGTGAAACGCAGCAGCCGGTTTGAGCACCATATTGCAGCCCACTACCCCGCACCCTCCCCCTTCCCCCCCACCTCCACTCCCCCCTTCCCCGCAAAAAAAAAGCCATGGAGTGAGCGAGCAATTTTATTTTGGGGATTGTTGGCACCGGGCGAGAGAGAGAGAGAGAAGCTCCCTTATCTTAGATGGGATCTTTAACACCCACCTGAATAGGCAGACGCGGCCTTGGTTTAATGTCTCACCCGAAGGAAGGCACCTCCGACAATGCAAACCCCACACCCATTCCCCCCAACCCCCCCCCCCCAGCACTGCATTGGGGTGTCAGCTCAGACTATGTGAGTTCACGTCCTACCACTGCGCCAGGGCTGCCCAGTGGAATGGTGGCTTGAATGAACGAACTGCCCGGGTGGCGCAGGGAGCTGTCGGCCTCAGACGTTTCATCCAGGGCACGGACCATCAGGCACATGGGGTTCTGGGGGTGGGGGGGGGGTCGCCCGATGGTGCCCGGTGTGGGGAACGCGGACTGTTTAAGCACGGCGATGGGTTTCTCCATGTGTCAGACACCCAGCTGGCCACAAAAAATACTGTAGGCAAATCTAGCAGCCGGATTTGCATACCAAATGCTTCACAGACGGCCTCAAAATAATTGACTTAATTTCAGGGGGCGGAGGGGGAAGGGGATTGTTGACCCCTCCCTCCCTCCCTCCCTGGCTCGGGACGCTATCTGGCGTGAAGGGCGCAACGTAAATGAAAATAGTCATTGGCTCCTTCATCTGAAAGTCTAGCTTCCTGTTGAATATGTCGACACTGTCTGATGGAACCAACGTTTCAGGCTGAGAGCTCCACAATCTTACTCCCCTCCTAAGTTCCCCCGGCAGGCAATTGCGCACAGCAGCGTCCCGCAAACAGTCGTGAGCGACCAAATTATTCTCAGCTATTCCTTTTTTCAAAGGCGTTGTCACCCCCGGAAAAATCAACAACCACCACCAATCTGCCTGCAACCGATTTCCTACTTCCCGCTACGTAAGCAGACTCGTCGAAGTTAAGGAAACTTACCCAACGTTTCACCCTGGCCCGAGAATTGAACCCAGATCCTGTGGCTCGCGAGGCTAACCTGCTAACCGCTGAGCTGCGCGAGTTATCTACCTGTTAGGCACTTTTCGAGATTTTGGGGAGTTCTGAGTCAGACAGCGGTTGGAGAAGTGATAGGCTTCGCTATCAGCCAGATGCTGATGCGCCCTTTTTCAATGGTTTCTCACCAGAAATGTTAAAGATAAATATAGATACATATTGCTGTGGTTGCCTTGTCAGCAGGAAGTCTGAATGAGGAACTTGACGGGCGTGAATATCATTGAAAAACAATTCAGCACATTACACCGATATCGCCTTGTCTCGCGGCAAGTCCCTGTTTAAGTGAGCGAGCGAGCGACTCTCTCCTCCCCACCCACTCCACCACCCTCTCCGCGCGCCCCCCACCCCGTGGGAGTGATTCCGGAGGGAGCCATGTGGAAGATAAAGAAGTGGAATGTTCCTCCGACTCCGGCCGCGAGTCCCGTGAAAAGGTAGGGAGTAGAACCGGGTTCTGCGGGAACAGCTCGGTGCGTCCGGTCGGGCAATGCACTCCGCTCTGGTTTTTAAGGGGGATCTTGTCACGCGGATCACGGCTGCTGGGAGGTCTGTGGGAAGCCGTGTGTCAGCTCCACGGGACCTCAGTCCGGGATGTGTCGTGTCTCGTCAGGAAATAACTCGGCCTCTTTAGCTGCCGGCCGTCTGTGAATTGGGTTCGTTTGCCTTACACTGGGTCGGGGCAGGTCTACGAAGTGCAGCCGTTGTGTCAGGAGAGATGGCATCATTGTGCGTGTCTTGCGAGCGTGTCCTGCGTGCACGCGTGCTTTGTGTGCGCGCGAGAGCGAGGAAATGCAAGAGCGAGAGATTGCTGTGGTGCCCGTGATAATAATCCTCGCATTTGATACAGCGCCTCGTCAGATGATCGAGACGTCTCAAAACGCTTCACAGAATATACTGTAAAGTGGAGCGACTGCGTATTTTGTGGGCGAAACGCGGCAGCCGATTGCGCACGGCAGCGTCCCCCACAAACAGTCGTGGATCGAGTGACCAAATTATTTTTCTAAGGGATCATTACCCCCTGGAAAAGTGAGGCGAGCGGTCTAACCACTCAGCTACAGGACTCCGCAGGTCCCGTGCAGGTTTTGTGGTGTCGCCGTCTGCAAATTGGCTGCTGCTTTCGTCCACAAAATATACAGTTACTACACTTAACAGTAAACGCTGTGACCCGCTCCCCGTGAAGGACGCTATATAAAGCATGGTTTGAGTTCCTTATTGATGTGTTAAGTGGTCGTGTCGTGGTGGAGAGAGAGAGAGAGAGTCAAGTGCATTGTTGTGTTTACAAACTCCGATCGGGTGGAAGTGCCTCAAGTACGCTCAGTAGGAAATCGCTGTCAAGTCTCGTGTTTTTAAGTGATTAATAATATTAATAGTAACCCTCTCCTCGCTCCCACAAAACACACAGTCATTTCGCTTTACGGCATATCCTGTGAAGTGCTTTGAGACGTCTCGACGACGTGATAAGTCGCTTAATCGAATTATTATTATTGTTATTATTATTTGATGTGGCACCATTCAAATCAGGGAGTCCCAGAGCGCTTCACAGGATTTTACTGTCAAGTGTAGTGACTGTGTAACTTGTGCACAACGACGTTCCACAAAGTGGCCATGATGTGAACGACCCATTATGAAGAGGTGGGGAGGGGTGGGGGGGAATTGTTGGGGACAGAGGGCGAGAGAAACTTCCTTCTCTTTGAGGAGCGCAATGAGATCTTTAACGTCCACCAAATCGGGCACAGAGCGTCTCATCAGAAGTACGGCACCGCCAACAAAACGTTGCTTCTCTCTCTCTCTCTCTCTCCCCCTCATCCCGTCCTGTCCCAGCAAACGTATTGGAGCATCAGCCTCGACTGTTAGCTCAATGTCCTGATGTGGGGTTTGAACCCACAACCGACTGATCAAAGGGACCAAAAACTACTGACTGAGCCACACACTGATGTCAGAAATAGTTATCCAGTGAGGAGCTTGTCTTAATATTCCTGTCAACACTAAGAATATTTGCTTCTGCCGCAACTAAGTATTTTCCTCTCTTTCTGTCTTGGTCTCTCTCTCTCTCTCTCTCTCTGTCTCATTCAATCTCTTCTCACCCTCTCAGTCGTTTGTCCCTGTCTCTCTCTCTCGTCTCCCTCTCTTATTTCTGTCGCTACTCTCTCAGCCCCGAGTCTCTTTTTCCTTTCTTTCTTTCTTTCTTTCTTTTTTTTTTCTCTCTTTCTCTCTCTCTCTCTCCCTTTCTCCTGACCGCCCCGAATCAGCATCTCGTATGAAGAACCATCAACCTCTGGGTACGTCAGCTCTCCCTGGTTCAGCTCTTGTGTTTGCCGTGCCCGGCCGGGTGTCCCGACGGACGCAGAAACCCATCACCAGTTGCTTGAGGTTATCCAAACCATCTCGCTGTTGCCAAATTCCCGGCGAGTCTGTGCATCGTGTGGGTGGAACCTCTCTCAGTGAGACTGATAATCAGTCATTCCAATCACAGCCCCAGCAGAGCAGCACATACCTGGGGAGGGAGGGAAGGATGGAGAGAGGGAGTGGGTGTGTGTGGGGGGGGGGGGTGGTTTCCTAGCCCGGTGACGCTGCGGGTTTAATCCCAGGCCACCTCCCGTGCCCTGCGGGCGCTGTGTGTGTTGTGCCGAGCAACCTGCGGAGGGAAAGGAGGGGACGGGGAGCAATTAGCTGGGTTTCCCTGGGGCGACACATAGCTCAGCAGACAATTTGAAGCCACAAAGCTGTTAGGGAGGATATGTCACACGCCGTCGCAGGCAGCCGGCACTCTGCTGCTCTCAGCCTCGTTAGGAGCCTCCCCGCCTGTCTCCCTGCCCCCCTCCCTCACTGCCTGTCACCCTGCCCCCCTCCCTGCCCCACTCCCTCCCCGCCAGTCTCCCTGCCCCCCTCCCCCCTTGCCTGTCTCCCTCCCCGCCGGTCTCCCTGCCCCCTCCCTCCCTGGTTCTCACCCTGCCTGCTTGCTCGCTGGTGATTTTATTTATTACTATTATGGCTCGCTCTCTATCCAGTGTTTCAGACCAAATTATTCCACATATCCCTTAATTCTCACCAATGCATCTCTCCCCACCTCCCTCTAATCCCCTCCTCTCTCTCTCTCTCTCTCTCCCCACCACCTCCGCACCAGCACACCGCTCGGGATGTTGGGGTCTCTATGTCTGTAGTGAGGGTGGGGCGGTGGGGGTGGGGGGCGTTGCGGTCAGCCGGGCGTTTGACCCACGCGGAAACCCCATCACCGTGCTTTCGAACCTCCAGCCTGAACTGTGAGCTCGAAGTCCCCGGTGCGGAGCTTGTGAGCGACAAGACAACCTTCAGCCCCAGAGGACAAGGGCCTGCGAGCGACTGAGCCAAGTCGACACTTAGTTTAAACGTGCGTTAAAGATTGTTGCTCCGAATCTAAAGTGAGTCAGACTTCTGGCAGCTCCTCAAGGTCACAGACCCACACAGAGAGAGAGAGAGAGAGAGAAAGACGCCCCCAGATACAGTAAATAATACCCAGCCCTCGGGGAGCGTTCGCAGGCTGTGCAGTCGCTGAGCCGCGCTCAGTCAGACAGACAGACAGTCACATCTCGCTCGCTCCCACAAGGTTGTGGGGTTTAATTTCCACGGTGGTACTTGAGCTCACGGCCTCAGCTAAAACCCCAGCGCAGGACGGGGAAAGGGGGGAGTGTGTGAGCGGGGATGGGTGGTGGGGTGGGGGGGTGGTTTAATGCTGCTTTGGAATTGGACATGAACCTGATGCTCGGTTTGCGTCTGGTGAGGTGGACGTTAAAGATCCTGTTAAAGACACCACAGGGAAAGATTGATAATAATCCTTAATAATAATAATAATCCTTGCATTTGATATAGCGCTTTTCACGTCGGGAGGACATCCCAAAGCGCTTCACAGAACACACTGTAAAGTGAATTGACTGTACATTTGTGGGCGAACGCGGCAGCCAATTGCGCACAGCAATGTCCCACAAACAGTCGTAGATTGAAAATGACCAATTTATTATTGTTTTTGGTTTTTGGAGGGATTATTATTAGGCACTTGATGTAGCGTCTGGCATTTTTTACGGTCAGCCGGGGGGGGGTGTCTGACACACGCGGAAACCCATCACCGTTGCTTAAACGTCCCCAAACCAAAACTGAGATTTCCGGGCATCATCCCACCTACACCTGGAAATCCCAGAGATAGGTTGTTGGAATGGAACACTCTCTCTCTCTCTCTCTCTATCTCGCCCCGGAGGGACGCACCATGCTTACCTAATTCCAGGGAATATTAGGATCAGGTTGACCAGAGCCAAGGCTTGGGGATTTTAGAGTGTGCGTTGGGGTAACTGCCTGAGTTTAACCAACTAAAACTGCGTAACTTGCCATTAATAGTCTCTAAGCTTTCCCGCTGCTTGTCCACCTAGGACCACCGTTAGGGCTTCAGCTGTAGGGTTAACAGGAGCTGAGGGGGAGGATTCCCTGCCCCCAGTGACTGGTTGGCCCTTTCAGGTCACCCCCTCACCCGCCCAGGAGGACACACAACAATAATAATCCTTCCGTTTGATACGGCGCCTTATCAAGACTTAGAGACGTCTCAAAGCGCTTTACAGGATGTACTGTGAAGTGAATTGACTGTATATTTTGTGGGTGAATATCTGGGACAATGTGACATAACATAATACCACACTATAAAACTCGGGGCGCCCAAAAGTCATGAAACCATTTATTTTAATAACCGTAACTACAACAAAAAAAAAACCCAAATAGCATAATTTCTTTAAGACTTATCAGACGTTGTAATGGCATCGCGACTTTCTGGTCACCTTCGTGGTAGAATGTGCTGGCGTGAGCGCTCACATCACCTACAGATGTCGCTCCAAACACACACACACACGCACACGCACACACAGAGCCTGGAAATGGTATCTCATCCCATTCACAGCCTTGTGTTTGCTCCGTGTATGTGTATGTGTATGTGTGTGTGTGTGTGTGTGAGAGAGAGAGCGAGCGAGCGAGAGAGTGTGCGTACAGAGGCAGATCAGCAGGCAACTATCTGGGTCCTGTTGTTGCTCATTTTACGCACACACACACACACACAGAGAGCGGCTTGAAACTTCCTGTTCTGAGCGGGTAGCGAGCAAATCCCATTGGTATTTGGAGAGACAAGAGAGAGAGCGAGTGAGTGAGTGAGTGCTGAGTGTCAGCTTTGCTCCATCCATGACCTCAGGAACCCAGCGAGCAGCGTTGCACACAGCAGCGAGGAAACAGTTTACAGCGAACCAGCTAAATGTAAAGATATTTCTCTCTCTCTCTCTCTCTCTCTGTGTGTGTATACACAGACTATATATAGTCTGTTTTTTAAAAGAAAACTTTGCAAATGACTGCCGTTTCCTGGTGACTGCGACTTGCTGGGGCAACTTGGAACGTGTGTGTTTTTTTTTCTATTCATCTTTCTTTTTTTTTAAAAGATATTTTTATTTTTTTCGTGGCTGCCGCTTCTTGTCCGTTTCGCTTGGAGGAGAATATTTTTTGGACTCTGGGTCTCTTCCCTACCTCCCTCTCCCCCCCCTCCCTCTCCCTCTCCCTCTCTCTCTCTCTCTCTCCCCCTGAGACTGTGAATCGTTGTGAAGACATTTCTATTTAGAAGAAAAGGAATCTGTTTATATTTTTTATATTGCAAAACCAGCTCTATCTCAACGCCCCCCCCCGCCCTCTCCATCTTTCCCCCCCGCCCCCTCTCTCCCCCCTTCCCCCCCTGTCTCTCTCTCTCTCTGCATCCCTCCTCCTCTCCATCTCTCTCCCCCTCTCTAACTCTTCTCCCACTTCTCCCCCCCCCCACTCCTCCCTGTTGAGTGATGGACCAGAAAGGTGATGGCTTTCAGGAAGACCAGCCTGTGGTCTCTGGAGCCTCCTGCGACCTCCCCACGGCTATTGAGAGCCACAAGAGCCTGTCTCCTCACCATCCTCATCATCACCAGCACCATCATCTTCATCACCATCACCACCATCACTCCAGCAACAGCAAAACCTTCACGGGCCTCAAGCTTTTTGGGAGACGGTAAGTTTAGTGTAACGGAAACACACGCACACGTATGCGTAACACACATGTGTACACAGACATACACACGTACAGAGACACATACACTGACACATATATGCAGACACAGGAAATAAGGGGTCACAGGTGAGACGCATTATTACCCACCCCCATAGCCCAGCATCATCTGTCAGGGAATTTATTTTTCTCCTGTTTTTTTGTGGACGAGGGCAAAAGGGAAAGAGTGCGACTGTGCGTTGGTGTATGTGTGCGGGTGTGTGTGTGCGCGCGGGTTGTGTGCGTGGTCACTTGCCACATACGGATCAAGTTTCTCTGCGTTAAAAGTCCACGGATGTTTGTCTGATTATTGTTTCCATTTACCCTGAGTCACTGTGAAGTGATCAGACACTTTATGCATCTGTGTGGGTCTCTCCTTCTGGCTCACTCTCTCTCTGTCTCTCTCTCTGTTCCTCTCACTTTCTATGTGTGTCTCATTGTCTGTCTCGGTCCTTATTTCTGTCCGTCTTTCTCTCTATCCCTCTAGATGTCTTCGTGCCTGTCTCTCTGTATCTATCTATCTCGCTCTCTGTCTGTCCTGTCTGTCTGTCAGTGTCTCTCCTCCGTTCTATCCTGTGGTAGCACCTCTATATCTCTCTCTGTCTCTGTTTGTGTTTCTGTTCTCTTCCTCTGTCCGTACAACATATCCTACATATATTTACTGTATAATAGACCTCGCAGTAACGTGATAAGGCGCTATAATAATCCTTGCGTTTGATATAGCGCCTTATCAAGTCATTGTGACGTCTCAAAACGCTTCACAGGAATATACTGTAAAGTGAATTAATTGACTGTATATCTTGTGGTCTATATCAAATACAAGGACTATTATTATTATTATTACTATTATTTTAGCCTCGTTGCTGGTGCTCAATCAATAAGGGAGGGAGGGAGCTGGAGACGGGTGGTTAGGGCTGAATGAACAGGATCCGTTGGGATACTCTTGACAGAAAACCCCTTGGTTCCCCGTGTGGCGCTCAGCTTGCGGTGTGGTTGATTTGACCGGCGTTAAATGGTGCCTCTCGCACAGCACCTACGACGCTCTCAAAAGCCTCGTAGTGCTTCAGGGGCAAATTGCTGTCGAGTGTAGGGACTGTGCGCTCATCAAATGTGGCCGCTGCTTTGCGCCCAGCGACGTCCCACAAACAGCCGTGAAGCGAGTGGCCAACTTTCTCTGGGGGGCAATTTGGGGAAGATAATTGGCAAAAGAACCAGAGGAGAGATGAGGTGAGTTTTTTTGACTCAGCAAATTTTTACGACCTGGAATGGTTGTGTCGTTGGTCACTTCAATCCACGGCTGTCTGTGGGACGCTGCCGTGCGCGATTGGCTGCTGCGTTTCCCCAAAAACACACAGTCAATTGACTTTCCAGCGTATCCTGGGAAGCGCTTTGAGACGTCTTGAAGACGTGATGAGGCGCTGTGTCAAATGCAAGGATTATTATTAGTAGTGTTATCATAAAATTGTCGGCTAGGACACAGAGAGAGAGAGAGAGAAACTCCCTTCTTTTTTTTGATAGCTCCGCGGGATCTTTTACACCCACCTGAACAGCGCACGAATGGGAAGCTCGGTTAAACATCTCGTCCGAAGAACGGCGCCTCAGTCAATGGCGTTTCCTGAGTTCCGCACTGGAGGGTCAGCCTAGACTGTGAGCTCGAAGCCCCCGAAGCTTCTGACCCCGGACAGGGGTGAGAGTGCCAGCGAACCGGGCTGGCATTAGGCCCGTCCCTTCTCGAGCTGGCACCAAGGCGGAGATACAGTGCCGATCATCGCCCGGGTGACAGCCCTTTATGTCCATGTGGAGTCCTGTAGCTCAGTGGTTAGAGCGCTCGCCTCGCAAGCGAGAGGACCAGGGGTTCGATTCCTGGGCAGGGCAAAACCTTAGGCAAGTTTCGTTACTCCACACGCCTCTGTTTACCCAGCAGTGAGTAGCAACTCGGTTGTCAGTCGATTGGCGGATTGCTTTCCGGGGATTAAAAATCCTTCAAAATAATAATAATAATTTGGTCAATCAATCCACTGTTTTTTGTGAGACGCTGCTGTCCGCAATCAGCTGCCGCGTTTCGCCCAGAAAACAGAGCCAATTGACTTCACAGTGCATTCCGTGAAGCGCTTTGAGATGTCTCGAAGATGTGATAAGGCGCTGTATCAAATGCAAGGATTATTGTTAATAATGATATTAATTATTATTGAAACGCGAGCTTCAGGAGGTTATTTATTGGTGTTGGCTTGTGGTGGCTGAACTTCCCAACCCCAAACACGCGAGTAGCCAGAAAGCTGCAACAGCAATTTCTCAACCCAGAAAATAATGAGTTGTGAAATGTTGAACGAATCTTCCAACAAAGTGGGATGTCTCAACTCCCGGAAATCCCACCTGCCTGACTGTCCGTCCGTCCGTCCATCAACGTGGGTTCTTGCCCCCCCCCCCCACTGTCCTGGCCTCGATCACCCTTCCTGGCCAAACCTTCCCCCCCGTTCCCAGCTGGTAATCCCCCTACAATGATGACAATCATTCGGCTTTCAGATGAGACGTTAAAAACCGATCTCCCCGGTCTGCCTGTTCAGTTACAGATCCTTTGCGCTGTTTGAAAGGAGAAGAGAGTTTCTCCCGGTGTTCGACATTCCCCCCACTCCCCCCACAGATAAAATCGTTCACTCAACTTTATGGCTGTTTGTGGGACACTGTTGCGTGCAACTGGCTTTTCACCCACAAAATATACAGTCACGCCACTTACAGTATATCCGTCTCGATTATTCTTATCTGGTATTTGATACACGGCTTATTAGATTGTCAAAGAGCCTCACTTCCAAAGCCCTCCATGGCCTTGTCCGCTCCTACTTCTTTGACCTGCTGAGCCCCTATCAACCTGACCGCTCCCTCCCCCCAACCGGCTCTGGTCTGCTCCAGGTCTCCCGCCTGACCCCCCCCTAGCATCAGCGGCCGGACCTTCAGCCTCTCCACCCCCACCCTTTGCCTCGCTCCCTCTCTTGCGTCCTCCAACACACAACCTCCTTATTGACCGCTCTTTCAGCCGCCCTCACACCCTCTCTGCCCCTGCCTCATCCCCACCCTGCCCCCCCACACCCCCCCAACGCTTGGGTCCTGATCTCTTACTGTCCAGAGCCTTGGGACTTCCGCCCGACGTGAAAGGCGCTTTACAAATGTAATTTTGTTGTTGTTGTTGTAAAGTGTAGTGACTGTGTATTTTGTGGCTAGCACATTGGAACTTTGCCAGCGCAATAACACAGTCACTGCACTTGGCAATAAAAACTGGGAAGTGCTTTGAGCTTCCTGACATATCACATGCAAGGATTATTATTTGTTGATAAGTGGGGGAGCGGAGGGGGGTGGTGGGGGACAAAGGCGGGAACCTCAAGGTTAGGGAAGAAAACCATCTGCTGCTTATCTGGATTTTGCAAGAGCTTTTCCTGCTGATAAAGGGGAGGGGAGTCTTGTGAAATTACCGGCAACGTCAAGTGGATTCAATCCTACCGCGGCTTACGTGCTGCTTACCTTGTGCTGCGCCCCCTCTCGCTCTCCTTACTCCCTCCCCGTCCCTCCCTTTGAATGGTGTAGCTGCAAATTTGGTTTCCGTTAACATAGCACAGACACGATGGAGAGAGAGAGGGGGGGAGAGTAGGGAATGGGGTTAGAGTAGAGAGTTCCAGTGGGGGAGCGAGCCCCAGCACAGACACGATGGAGAGAGAGAGAGCGAGAGAGTAGGGAATGGGGTTAGAGTAGAGAGCTCCAGGAGGGGAGCGAGCTCCAGCACAGACACAATGGAGAGAGAGAGAGAGAGAGAGGGAATGGAGTTAGAGTAGAGAGCTCCAGTGGGGGAGCGAGCCCCAGCCCAGACACGATGGAGAGAGAGAGAGCGAGAGAGAGTAGGGAATGGAGTTAGAGGAGAGAGCTCCAGTGGGGGAGCGAGCCCCAGCCCAGACACGATGGAGAGAGAGAGAGCGAGAGAGAGTAGGGAATGGGGTTAGAGTAGAGAGCTCCAGTGGGGGAGCGAGCCCCAGCCCAGACACGATGGGAGAAAGAGCAGGGAAAGGGGTTGGAGTAGCAGAGCTCCAGATGGGCCAAATACTGTAAACATTCTGTGCTGTAGACCGAGCCTGTGTCGGGG
The DNA here is from genome assembly GCF_018977255.1 of Callorhinchus milii. Classification (NCBI taxonomy): domain Eukaryota; kingdom Metazoa; phylum Chordata; class Chondrichthyes; order Chimaeriformes; family Callorhinchidae; genus Callorhinchus; species Callorhinchus milii. The sequence continues at coordinate 1,330,371 of NW_024704758.1, forward strand.
CTGGAGTTCGCTGTAAGACAGGTGCTCTGTTTGTGATATGTTTGCTGTCGTGGTCAAAAGATTTCTGGATTGCATGCCAGAAATTCCTGGCTGTAAACTGTGGGTGGCACTGGGAATTGGGGTAAGAAGAGTCTGGTATCAGCCTTGCTGCAGAGGCTGATTTTTGTGGAGGTCTTGACGGACCGAACCGCCGATCTGAACACGGATAAAACCCCTGAACGTTTAACCCATTTGGAGTCCCGTAGCTCAGCGGTTAGAGGGCTCGGCTCGCAAGCGAGAGGACCTGGGCTCGATTCCCGGCCGGGGCGAAACCTTGGGCAAGTTTCCTTACTCGACACTCACCCCTGATAATGATCCCTCAAGGAAAAGAAAAGATAATCAATTGGTCACTGCGATCCACGACTGTTCGTGGGACGCTGTCGCGTGCAATTGGCTGCCGCGTTTCGCTCACAAAATATACAGACACTCCACTTTACGGTAGATTCTGTGAAGCGCTTCAAGACGTCTCGAAGACGTGACGTGATAAGGCGCTATATCAAATGCAAGGATTATTATTATTATTATTATTGCTCACACGCAATTGAGCCAATTCTGCGCCATGTGTAAACTCTGTGTAAATACAAGGTCTTTTAATTCGATAATTATCTACCAGTGAAATAGTACGGTTGTACAGCTATAATAATACAATTAACATTTTTCACTGGTTGATAATCACCGATGCGCCATATAGACTCCATTGCGTGTGAGTGCGCGTGCTTTACATGCGACTTATAATATCCCTGTGTTGCTGGTATGGTTCAGTGCTGAGAGACGTCCTCACGATGCGAAAGGATTTGTATCAATACAAATTTTGTTCTATAGTTTACATATACTTTGAGTATTGTGTCATATCAATGTGCGCATCTTTGCGTGTGTGTGTGTCTAGTTGGGCCTGTGTGTATCTATGAGGGCCTGTGTGTGTCTGTTTGCGCACGTGCATGCATGAGTGCACGCGTGTGTGGGTGTCTGTGGGCGCGCATCAGTCCGCGTCTGTGCGTATTGTGCTTGTGAGAGTTTGTGTGTGTGTGTCCGTTTGTGAGCGCGTGTGGGTGTCTGGGCGTGTATCAGTCCGCGTCTGTGTGTATTGTGCTTGTGAGAGTTTGTGTGTGTCTGTTTGTGAGTGTGTGTGGGTGTCTGTGGGCGTGTATCAGTCCGCGTCTGTGTGTATTGTGCTTGTGAGAGTTTGTGTGTGTGTGTCCGTTTGTGAGCGCGTGTGGGTGTCTGTGGGCGTCCATCAGTCCGTGACTGTGTGTGTCGTGTTTGCCAGAGTTTGCGCGCGTGTGTGTGGGTGTGTGTGTGTGTGCAAGGTACCAATCAGACCACACAATTAATGGCTTGGGCTGTGTTTTCAGTGCTATCAGCCGTGTGATCGGCACAGGGCAGTGAGAACACATGTTGCTCAGTTTAATTATTTCTTTGAACAAATAGTTTATTGGAGCACGGGATTCTGTAAGATCTTATCGATGGGGACGACAGGCTGCAAGCAAGAGGTGCGCTCTTTGTCCACAGGTTAACTCATTCCACGGGTGTTCGAACACATGGGCATGGTTTTCTTTGGGCACGTGTGTGTGCACGCGTGCTCAAGCGGTGTCGGCTCTTATACTTAGGGTTAGAGAGAAAAAACATTCAGGCGCTGTTTGCTCCTAATTACTCTCCAGAAATCTGCTGGAAGTTTCCAGGACTGGGGGCGACTGGGTGAGGACAAACTTGTCTCCTGAAGGCAAACAGCCCAGTAGCAGATGGTGTTGAGGCTCACATGATGGGAGTGCTGGGGAAGATAAGGGGGTCAGACACGTTCAAACTGGAAGAAGAACTTGAAAGCCTAACGGAGGTCTGTAGAGTAGTGGTTGGAGCAATCGCTTGGAAGTTTGAGGAACCTGGGTTCGATTCCCAGAGAAGGGCAAAACCTTAGGCAAGTTTCCGTACTCCACATGCCTCTGTTTCCCAGCGGTAAGTAGGAACCCGGTTGTTAGGTCGATTAGTCATAATAATCCAGAGCAAAAAAATTGGGTCGTTCAGTCCACGGCTGTTTGTGGACACGCCTGCCTCGTTTCGCCCCAGAATACACAGTCACTCCACTTTACAGTGTATCCTATGAAGCACTTTGCAATGTCTCAAGGATATGCTGAGATGCTGCATCAAAACCATGATTATTATTATTACTATTGTCGTCGTGTTTCCCCGTGTTGCTGGTGAAGGGAGCTGTGAGTGACCGGTGCTGGTGTGTGTTGTGTTGGCTGCTGTCTGTGCTCGTGGTGATTGATGTGCGTTCGAGGCAGTGTCCAGTCTCTAATGGTGCGTGTAATGGCTGTGTTATTGCAGGATTGATGGCGTGTGCTGGTTAATGGTGTGTAGAACTAGGCAGAGCATTGGCACTTATGGGCCAGGACACGGGTTGGGAGTGGGGGTGGTGGTGGGGGGGGTTCAAGTCTGACCCGTGTATCGCCACCAGGTATGGGTGGGGGTGCGGGGTGGTTGGGGTAGGGGGGGTGAGGCTTCTCTCGTCTTGTTTTGGGAAGCGCTTCCTTACTCCACACGTGCCTCTGTTTACCAGCAGTCAGTAGGAACCCGGTTGTTAGTCGGTTGGTGGATCGCTTTCCGGGAGTAATAATCCCTCAAAAAAAAATCAAGTCACTCAGTTCACGCCTGATTGTGGGGACGCTGTTGTGCGCAATTGGCTGCCGCGTTTCGCCCACAAAATACACAGTGACTACACTTTTCCAGCATGTCACGTGAAGCGCTTTGGATTATTATTATTATTGTTATTATGATTGTAGAAAACCCAGGACGCAGGAGGAGGCCACTCGGCCCAAAGCCTGCGCTGGTATTGGCTTGTCCGCAGCTTGTGGAGACTAATCCCTCCAAAAAAATTAAAAAAAACAATAATAAATTGGTCATTTTCAATCTACGACTGTTTGTGGGACATTGCTGTGCGCAATTGGCTGCCGCCTTCGCCCACAAATATACAGTCAATTCACTTTACAGTATGTTCTGTGAAGCGCTTTGGGACGTCCTCCCGACGTGAAAAGCGCTATATCAAATGCAAGGATTATTATTATTAATATTATTATTGGCGTCAATGGCGGTGATCAAACCCAGTGTCCTGGCCTCTGTCAGGAACTCTCTCTCTGTGTGAACGCGCCTGAGGCTGAAGCTTTATTCCCTGTGTCTCTCTGTTGATTCCTCACATTCCTTTGGCAATGTAAGCGACTGGCGAGGTCTGGACCCTCCCCATGAAGTGTTCCCTCCCCCCCCCACCCCCCACCAACCCCCTCCACTCCCGCTCTGAGCCCGATGGTACAGCCTGGGATGTCCACCTCTACAGGTACAGACAGGACCTCGGTTTAACGTCTCGTCTGATGGATGGCATCTCCGACAATGCCGCATTCCCCCACTCCATCCCCCCAATCTCCAACCTCTCCCCCCCAGACTCCCAGCATTAAACTGAGAGTCAGTCTAGACTGTGAGTTCAATTTCCTGACATGGGGCTTGAACCCACACGAGTGAATCGTGATAAAGCCCGAGAATGGCGGAACAGGCTCGAGGGGCTGAATGACCTACTCCTGTTCCTATGCTAGTAACTGACCGACTGAAGCCCTGGATCACCAGACAGACACAGACACAGATACAGACAGACAGACACACACAGACAGACACACACACACATGGACAGACACAGACAGACAGACAGACAGACACACAGACACACAGACAGACACACAGACACACAGACAGACACAGAGACAGAGAGAGAGAGAGAGAGAGGCCGGGATGTGATACTTTGGTCAGATGGGATCGGCTGATCAACTCAGTTTCACTCAGTGTCATTCTAAACCTTGGCCGCATGTGGTTGTCACTTCCTGTTCAGTCGAGAGTCGGACGATCAACACCCGGAACATTTTGTGTTATTGATTGTGGTTATGAGATGGGACGGGTGGAGCGGGCGGGGGGGAGGGGGGAGGGGGGGCCGAACGAGTTGGGAGGGGAAGTGGAGAGAATGAGAGAACGGGATGGATGGGATGATGACAGGGAGGTTACGGGAGGTCTGATGGGATGAGGATGGTGGGGGTGGGGGGAATGTGGCGGCTGTGTGATTTGCCCCCCCCCCCATTCCAAGCCAGACAGCGCTCTGTCTTTGGCCTTCACTGTGGGGAGAGACCAAGTGCTCCACACAGTTCAAAGGGTTGATGTACAGGGCTGTATATGTCTATTATTATTGTTATTATTACTATAGGGTTGAGGTGCTGTGTATACGGAGTTAAGGTGCTGTGTATACGGAGTTAAGGTGGCGTGTGTACGGGGTTGAGGTGGTGTGTGTACGGGGTTGAGGTGGTGTGTGTACGGGGTTGAGGTGGTGTGTGTACGGGGTTGAGGTGGTGTGTGTACGGGGTTGAGATGGTGTGTGTACGGGGTTGAGGTGGTGTGTGTACGGGGTTGAGGTGGTGTGTGTACGGGGTTGAGGTGGTGTGTGTACGGGGTTGAGGTGGTGTGTGTACGGGGTTGAGGTGGTGTGTGTACGGGGTTGAAGTGGTGTGTGTACGGGGGTTGAGATGGTGTGTGTACGGGGTTGAGGTGGTGTGTGTACGGGGTTGAGGTGGTGTGTGTACGGGGTTGAGGTGGTGTGTGTATGGGGTTGAGGTGGGGTTGACGTGACTGCTGGAGTCGAACCAAGCTGGAAGCACATCGCTTGCCCATTGAGAGCACTGCTTGTCCAGCTTGGACAACCTTACCAGTTGGCTTGTGGTGGGTGGGGGGTTGGGGGGGTGAACAGGAGCTGAGAGGGAGGATTCCCAGCCCCCAGTGACTGGTCTGGCCCTTCCAAGTGCTGCTGATGAGCCCGACTGGGCTGCTTTCAGCAACAACAACAACAACAACGACGACGATGACGACTTAGCTGGAGTGATGTCTCGGAGCGCCGGGATCCTAGCTCAGGAACCGGACAACCGAGACCGCCACAGAGAGCTGGAGACGTCTCCTGTACACTGCGTGTGGATAAGGACATCCTCCCCGACCCGCAAGGCGCTATATAAACACACGTTGTTGTTGTTGTTGTTGTTAAGGGGCGGTGGCAAGGCTGACACTGCACTGACCTGCTCACTGCTGCCCGCTGGCCCTCGCCCCCAGGAAGGGCAGCCCGTCTCGGTCGCAATGACACCGCGTCTGTCTGAGCGAGAGAGAGAGAGAGAGAGAGAGAGCGAGAGGCTGGCAGGATGGACTCCTGCGCTCCGCTGAGTTAGCTGGTCACGGTGGGCGTGTGCGTGGGTGTGTCTGCGTCTGTACGTGAGAGAACAGACGTGCGTACGTGGTGTGTGGTTGTGTGTGTGTATACACACACACGTGCACTTCATGCTCAGTTAATATTGTGTGTGACTTTCCTTAACATCCATCTCCCTCCCTCCCTGCTCTTACTCCATCACTCTACACCCTCACACTGCGCAGAGAGAGAGTCACCTACAGAGTGAGAGATGCTCCGTTCCACCTCCCCACCCCCCTCTCTCTCTCTCTCTCTCTTTCTCTGCCACACTCTCGCCCTCCTCTCCTGACACCAGCACAGCCTTGTGCTCTCAGCCTCGTGAGTGCACATAGAGGTCTCCTTGTGGGGTTGTTGGTCTGAGCTTCACATACACTGTGATCATTATCACGGCTCTGTCTCGTACGGTACAGAGTTGAACTGACAATGCGATTGAGCCCTGTGTGTGTGTGTGTGGGTGTGTGTGTGCGTGTTGGGGAGTGTGCGTCACTGTGCGAGGGGTGCATTGTGAGAGGTCTGTGGATCTGCATGTAACGAGCAGGGGTCCTGTAGCTCAGTGGTTAGAGCACTCGCCTCGCAAGCGAGAGGACCCGGGTTCGATTCCCGGCCAGGGGGCGAAACCTTAGGCGAGTTTCCTTACTCCACGCGCCTCTGTTTGTCCGGCAGTGAGTAGGAATCTGGTTGTGAGTCGATTGGCGGATCGCTTTCCGGGGGTAATAACCCCTCAAAAAAATTGGTCGCTTCAGTCCACGACTGTTTGTGGGGACGCTGCTGTGCGTAATTGGCTGCCGCATTTCGCCCACAAAATACACAGTCAATTCACTTTACAGTATACCCTGCGTAGCGCTTTGAGCCATCCCAATAACTCGATAAGGTGCTGTATGAAATGCCAGGATTATTATTATTATCATTATAACCGACTGTTACTGTCGTCCTATGATGTGCGTCTAACTCGCGAGGTTGGCAAGAGGATTTCTAAAACGGTGACTCCCGAGCGTGTGCGGTGTGATCTGAAACCTCACCCGAGCCAGGCTTGCACGTCTCGCACGATCTTGTGCAAAAATTCCTAAACGCAATCCACCACCCCCCCCCTCCCTCCCCGCCCCCCCACTATCGGGGACACGGGGGTGGGGGGGTGTGGGGGGGTGGTCTGGGTACGATCCCGTGATAACCTGAGGTCGTTCTCTCACCAGGGTGCGGCTGACTCCCAGGGGGGTAATTCCTTACCTGATGGGTCTGAGGCACGGCCGGCGTGGATCCAGGAAGATAAAACGCAGCCCGGCCGTCTATAAGTACGTGGCTTTTTATTTGCTGCACATCCGTGCGTTGGCCTTTGCTCAAATACCCACCCGTCCACTTACACACACAGATTGCTTCATAGACTGGAGTCTCGGAGCTTAGCAGCTCAGCGGTTAGAGCCCTCGCCTCGCAAGCGAGAGGACCCGGGTTCGATTCCCGGCAGGGCATAAGTTTCCTTATGCTTACCCATACCCAGCAGTAAGTAGGAACCCGGTTGTTAGCCGATTGGCAGATCGCTTTTCCGGGGGTGGGGGTGGGGTGTGTGGGGGTAATAATCACTCCAAAATACAATTTGGTCACTCAATCCGTGACTGTTTGTGGGACGCTGCTGTGCGCAATTGGCTGCTGCGTTTCGCCCGCAAACCATACAGTCAATTCACTTTACAGTGTGTTCTGTGAAGCGCTTTGAGACGTCTAGAAGACGTAATAAGGCGCTGTATCAAATGCGAGGATGATTGTCTTACATAGTATTATACAGCATCTGCTCTCAGTCTCTGGAGTGTCCCTCTCCCTCCATCGTTGAGACTCTGCCCTCTGCTCCCCAGCCCTGTGCCCTGTGCTCTGGCCACCTCCCCTCGGTTACCTGAACACCTGTCGTTCACTGACTGACGTTTACTACCTCATCTCCTCGCATGGGGCAGTGTGATGGAGACAGAGTAAAGCTCCCTCTACACTGCGCGTCCACACTCCCAGGTCAGGGTTAGCGACACAGTAAAGCCCCTCTACACCGTCCCTCCACGCTCCCAAGTCAGTGACAACACGTGTAGATCGGTAGGTGAGGGCCAAGGCTTGGGAACCCCAGAGTGTGCAAGGGAGGGAGGGGGTTGGTGGGGGGTGTAACTGCTGGGGTTTAACCAGATAAATTGGCACAGTTTGTGGAGAATCAGGAAAGCGGAGATGAAAATGGCAAAGGAGTCTTCTTTATAATAATCCCTCCAAAACCAAAAACAATAATAAATTGGTCATTTTCAATCTACGACTGTTTGTGGGACATTGCTGTGCGCAATTGGCTGCCGCGTTCGCCCACAAATATACAGTCAATTCACTTTACACTGTGTTCTGTGAAGCGCTTTGGGACCTCCTCCCGACGTGAAAAGTGCTATATCAAATGCAAGGATTATTATTATTATTGGCGTCAATGGCGGTCAAACCCAGTGTCAGGAACTCTTTCTCTGTGTGAACGCGCCTGAGGCTGAAGCTTTATTCCCTGTGTCTCTCTGTTGATTCCTCACATTCCTTTGGCAATGTAAGCGACTGGCGAGGTCTGGACCCTCCCCATGAAGTGTTCCCTCCCCCCCCCACCCCCCACCAACCCCCTCCACTCCCGCTCTGAGCCCGATGGTACAGCCTGGGACGTCCACCTCTACAAGCGCTATATCAAATGCAAAGGATTATTATTATTATTATTATTTAGGCAAATCTCCTTTGATGTTATCACGCTGGTTGTATTGTGGCTTTAACCCACCAGATGGCAGAAGTGTACTGGGTATGTGCTGTGCAGCACTCGGGACAGAGCACAAACACACAGGTCCAAATAGAGGACAATTTGTATATGTGTGTGTGTGAGTGAGTGAGTGTGTAAGGGCCTTGGGAGCTTATCTCTGAGGTGTATTTATTGTGTTTATATCCAGTATGGTTCTGTCTGTCTGCCTGTTCAGGTGAACGTTATAATAAATATAATTATAATAATCCTTGCATTTGATACAGCGCCTTATCACGTCGTTGAGCATATAAAGTGAAGTGAATTGATTGTATATTTTGTGGGCCAAGTGTTGAAGGTCGCCCGGCTCTGTTGGAAACGAGAAGGGAGTATCTCTCTCCTGACGTCCTGGCCAACAATATCCCCCAAATAAGAATTGGTCGGTCATTTCGCGGCTATTGCGCAAATTGTGCTCCTGTGTTTTGCCCACAAACACGCGGTGACTCGCATTTTCGCGGTGAATCCCACGAAGCGCTTTGAGACGTCTTTCTGACGTCTGTGCCAAATGCGAGGATTGTAAGGGGTTATTGCTGTTGTGTCGTGTACAGTCTCTCGCTCAGTTATTGCCTGTGAGTGAGTTGATGGTGGATGGTCGGAGAGGAAAGCACTGGGTTTAAGGCGTGTTGGTTATTTCTGGTCCACGTGCTGCATAAAGTCTCGAGTTCTGTGTCTCCCTTCTCCCCCCCCCCGCCCCCCCATCCTCTCCTCTCCCCGCACCTCCAGCTGCTCTCTGTTTGTTCCCACACTCACGCTCTCCCAGGGCGCTGACGTGCTCTGCTCCTGACCCTGTATTGGCCTGTGTTGTGTTTCCATCGACGTTTGCAGGCCCCAGTGAGAGATTCCTATCACCGCTCCCCCCCCCCCCCCCCCACCGCAACCATCGAATGATGTGGTACGTCGCTACATCAAATGCAAGGATTAGTATTATTATTATTTTAACTGCCAGAGGAAGCATTTTGGAACAAGTCAGTGTGTGAGGGAGGGAGTGTCCGAGGGAGGAACGTGAGTGTCCGAGGGCGGGAGTGTCCGAGGGAGGGAGGGGGGTGAGTGTGCGAGGAAGGAAGGGGTGAGTGTGCGAGAGTGGGAGGGAGGGAGTGAGTGTGCGAGAGTGGGATGGAGGGGGTGTGGGAGGGAGGGAGTGTGCAAGGGTGGGGAGGGAGGGAGGGAGGGAGGGAGGGGGGTGAGTGTGCGAGGAAGGAAGGGGTGAGTGTGCGAGAGTGGGAGGGAGGGAGTGAGTGTGCGAGAGTGGGATGGAGGGGGTGTGGGAGGGAGGGAGTGTGCAAGGGTGGGAGGGAGGGAGTGTGCGTGCGAGGGAGGGAGGGAGGGAGGGAGGGAGGGAGAGAGGGAGAGGGTCAGCCTGCTCTGGATGTGAGCGGCAGTCAGCGCAGTGTTTGGGTTTGGGTTGAAGGGCTGTTTGTGAAGCTGAAAGTGTGAGATGGGGAGGAAGTGCTCGGCTCGGCTCGGCTCGGCTCAGTCACCGGCTGCGTTCGAGAATCTCGTGTGGTTTTGATGATTCATTGAGATGCTATTTAGCTTCCGAGGCTGCAAACCCTGCGGTGCACTGAGCAGCCCGAGGGCCCGCGAGGGGACATCAGCACAGCACAGCACCCTCTCACCTCAACTCCCTCCCTCGCTCCATCACTCCATCCCTCTCCCTCCTGCTGCATACTGCCCTCAGTCACACACGCTCTAACCCCCCCCCCACACATATTACACGCTCTAACCCCCCCATATTACATGCTCTAACTCCCCATATATCTCATGTTCTACCCCTCATATCACATGCTCTAACCCCCTCCATTATAACACACTCTAACCCCCCATATCATACACTCTAACCCCACATATTACACACTCTAACCCCCATATCACATCCTCTAACCCCCCCCTTATATCACATGCTCTAATCACCTGATATCACACTCTCTAACCCCCCCATATCTGATGCTCTACCCCCTCATATCACATGCTCTAACCCCCTCCACATATAACACGCTCTAACCCCCACATATCACACTCTAATCCCCCCCATAACACATGCTCTAACACCCCACTTCACACGCTCTAACCCCACGCATATCACACTCTCTAACCCCCCCCATCTCACACGCTCTAACGCCCCCCCCTCGCCATATCACACGCTCTAACTCCCTCCCCCAGCGATACAGCTGCATTCTCACCCCTTAACAGACACGTACATGAGAGCGACCGAGATTGCGAGAAGAGAGATAAGAATGAGAGGTGGGGGTGGGGGAAAGGGTGAGTGAGAGAGGGGAGAGACATACAGAGAGAAGAGAGAGAGAAAGAGAGAGTGAGTGAGAGAGAGGGGGGGAGAGAAAGAGAGAGAGTGAGTGAGTGAATGAGCGAGTAGCAGGAGGGATTAGCTCGGAGAGGAAGTGCGGTGATGTATTCGGCAGTGAGTGAGTGAGTGAGCGAGCGAGCGAGTGAGCAGTGTGTAATACGAGGCTGTGCCCCAGTGGGGAGTGAGCACACAGAGCGCCGGAGGCAATTTCTCACTCACTCGCTCACCGAAACCAACCCCTGGCAGGTCGTAACTTTAATTTCTCTCTCTCTCTCGCTCTCTCTCTCTCTCTCTCTCTCTCTCTCTCTCGCTCGCTCTCTCTCGCTCGCGTTTGCCGAGCTCTTCCTGTAGTTTTTGCTGTAGTTTTTGGTTTTGCTACTTTGCTTGGAGTTAGAAATCACCGTCGTTAGGTTCTGGTTCTCAAGAACAGTGAGTCAGGCTGTTTGGTTTTGAGTCAAGGTTTCCCCGCGCTGTAATCTAACAGGCTTTAAAAGTCAACTACAGCCTGACCCTGTCTGTCTGTCTGTCTGTCTGTCTGCGCACAGTTTTGTCTTGTTTTGTTTTTACATTCCCCCCCCAACCCCCCACCCCTTGCAACTAACACCGCTCCCCCAACCACACCCTAAGATATGAGTGTGCAGCACAGGTGAGGATTTCCTTTGGTGCCCTCACCCCTTCTGCCATTCATTTCCCATTCCCCCATTCCCCCTCCACCCCCCCCCCCCCCCCCTCCCCCGCGCCCCCCCCATCCTAACTCTCTCCCACAACGTAAAACTCAGGTGGATGTTAAGGATTTCCCGCGACGTTATTGGAAAAAAACGAAGACAGTTTCCCTCTCGCGTGGTGTCCAGGCTGATAATTCCTCCCACACCCGCCCCCCCACTGCATTACCCCCCCCCACTGCAATACCCCCCCCCACTGCATCCCCCCCCACTGCATTCCCACCCCACTGCATCCCCCCCACTGCATTCCCCCCCCCACTGCATCCCCCACCCCTACTGCATCCCCCCACTCCTACTGCATCCCCCACTCCTACTGCATCCCCCACCCTACTGCATCCCCCCACTCCTACTGCATCCCCCCACCCCTACTGCATCCCCCCACCCCCACTGCATCCCCCCACCCCCACTGCATCCCCCCACCCCCAATGCATCCCCCACCCCCACTGCATCCCCCACCCCCACTGCATCCCCCCACCCCCACTGCATTCCCCTCCCGCATAAATAGAAATCGCTTTGCGGCTGTTTGCGTTAGGTTGCAGTGCACAACTAAGCTTCCGCCTTCACCTGTAATAACAGTCACTACACTTGGTAGCAAGTCCCGAACAAGCGAGAGGGAGGGGTGAGTGTGAGGGGTGGGTGGAGTCGGGTGGGGTTGGGAGTGGTCTGGGAGGGCGGGAACCATAGGCACGCTGGAAGGTTTTTACGAGATTTAAATACAAATAAAACTAATAGTAATTACTATAATAATAATAATAACCCTTAGATTTGAATGTAGAGCCTCTCACATCGGGAAGGCGTCTCAAAGCGCTTCACGGGATTTACCGGAGAGTGGAGCGACTATGTGCTTTTATGGGTCAGACGCCGTCCAGCGTGGAGGACGCTGTATAAATCCAAGTTGTTGTTGTTGTTGTTATTTACTGAGGGGGTGAGGCAGCGTGGTGGGGATGGGATGGTTTGAGGCTGGCAGTTCCAGAGTTAGGGGCGTAGTGACTGTAGGTTTGGCCTCTGCTGGTGGTTTTGGGAAGAGGGGTGGGGTTGTGGTTGGGGGGTGGGAGGGAGGGGGTGAAGGGGGGATCATCTGATGCCGAGGGGAATGAAGGGGCTGGAATGCGTGACCAGGAAGGGAGAGACGCCGACTTTTCCTAACGTGTCTGTATTTCAACCGATAGACTGTTAACAATAACCGTTGCATTAGACACAGCGCCTTATCGTGTCGTGGAGACGTCTCAAAACGCTTCACGGGATGCAAGGGTGTAGTGACTGTGTGTGAAACATTGGCATGGATTCCTGCGCAGGAGCCTTCCCTACACTCGGGCAGTGGGCGGGGGGGGGGGGGGAAGGGGTGGGTGGCGGGGGGGTTGTGGGTGGAGAGAGGAGGGGGGAAAAGGGGAGCGAGAGAGGGAGGTTCAGTGTCAGCGCTGATTGTGTGGTGGCGAGTGGTTTCTGCTGCAGTAGAAGCCGAATTGCTTCCTCGCCGAGCGAGCTGTGAGCTTTGCTCTGCCCACAATGTCCTCGTTATCAGCTCATTAACCACAGGGCAGTGAAACCTCCCTCCGATAACTCGTGTTAAAAGTTCTGATGGAGCCACACCTGCAGTTTCTGGGCAATGCGCTCAGAACCCTTAGCAACAAACGCACAACAACTTGTATTCCGGTAATCATGATAATAATGCAATAAAATCAATAACCCTGGCATCTGATGTCGCCTTCGAGACGTCTCAAAGCGCTTCACGGATTCCGCTGTACGATGCAACGGCTGTGTTTTTTCTGGGCGAAACGCGGCAGACAGTTGCGCGCAGCAGCGTTCCCGCAAACAGTCGTGGACCCCATTTTGCTTTTTCTTTTGTTGGCGCCGTTTAAGCCGAGTTTAAAAAGAACCTCGTAACTCGGAACAACAGCTGCTCGCTGTCACACAGTGACCCTTGGCTGCAATCCATTCACGTTATCCAAAGATATTTGTCAGGTCAGGATATCAAGGGATTCGGGGAAAAGGCGGGTAATTGGAGTTGAGGTACAGATCAGCCTCGATCTTTGGAATAAGAATAATAAATTTGGTCACTTCAATCCGCGACTGTTTGTGGGGACGCTGCTGTACGCAATTGGCTGCTGCGTTTCGCCCACAAAATACGCAGTCACTACACTTTACAGTACATGCTGCGAAGCGCTTTGAGGTGCTTCGAAGACGTGATCAGGCGCTGGATTAAATGCAAGGATTATTATTGTTGCTATTATTTAATAGAATGGTGGTGCAGGCTCGAGGGGCTGAATGGCCTACTGCGTAACCTTGGAGTCCGTTTGCTGTAGCTCTGTGGCTTGTTTTGTGCTGATTTGCACCCGACGAGATTACCTTGACCTGAATGTTGCTGCTCACTTTCTCTCGTTCTGATAGAAACAGACAGCAGATAGGGCAGGAAGTTCGCCGGCAGTGAGATAAAAACCTGCTTCACCTTCAATCTTGCCAGTTTCTGGTAGTTGACGCAGAACGATTCTGAGATCTCCCAAACGTTGTTGGAATGGGGTGTGGGGGGGGGGGGAGGGGATGTGTATTTGTTGTGCGGGCCCGCGCGTGTGTGTTGCGCGTGTTTGCGCGTGTGTGTTTGTGGTGCGCGCGTGTGTGTGTATTGCGCGTGTTTGTGTGTGATGTGTGTGTTGTTTGTGTGTGTGTGTCTTGCGTATGTTGTGTGTGTGTGCGTTGCGCGCGTGTGTTTGTGTGTATTGTCTGTGTGTGTGTTGCGTGTGTGTGTGGCGTAATATGATCAATAATAATATAATAATATGTGTGTACATATGTCAAACACAAACCATAATATGTCAAATGCTCTGTAGTTTGGTTTGAATCATCTTTAAGTTACAGTGCTGTAGTATTATTATTAATTATTAATTACTATTGTTATAATAATGGCGCTCTGAGACACTGCCCTGCTTGGAGGGCGCATGTGTGTGTGTTGCGTGTGTGTGTGTTGCGCGTGTGTGTGTGTTGCGTGCGTGTGTTTGTGTGTGTTGTCTGTGTGTGTGTTGCGTGTGTGTGTGGCATACGTGTGTGTGTTGCGCATGTGTGTGTGTTGCGTGCATGTGTGTGTGTTGCGTGTGTGTGTGTGTGTTGCGCATGTGTGTGTGTTGCGTGTGTGTGTGTGTTGCGTGCGTGTTTGTGTGTTTTTGTGTGTTGCGCGCGTGTGTTCGTTTGTGTGTGTGTGTGTGTGTTTTGTGTGTGTGTGTGTGTGTGTGTGTATATATATACCAAGCAACTGCCCAAATGTGGAAACTCTCTGTAGTTAGGTTTGGAGACTCTTGAGCACGGCGATGGGTTTCCGAGTGTGTGGGCCAAAAATAATATACACTTCGGGGATGATTGTGAGAGAATCCATTAAGTTTTTTTCTCTCTCTCTCTCTCTCCCTCTCCCCTCTCTCTTCTGGGAACTTGCTGGCAAGCTGTTGCGTATTTATTAGCCTTGTGTACATTGGACCGAGACAGTGACTGATAAAGCAGCTCCAACAATCTCCCGGCTCGCACCGCCTTTGCTCCGTCTCCTACTGAAGGCCTCGTTTGGGCCGGCCATTTTGGTCAAGGCTCTTAAGTTCTTCTCCGCTTGCAGAAAATGCAGTCACTACACCTCACAGTAAAGTCCTGGGAAGTACGGCAATGGCACCTGGAGTTGTACACTGTTGTGCAGTCAGGGATTTTGGACCCGAGTCGGGGGTTGGGATCGGGAGGGGGTGGAGAGCGGAGAGGGCGGTGGGGGTAGGAGGGTGACTGAAAGCTCGGTTGAAGAGGAGGGTCTTGAGGACGGGCCTTGAAGGAGGTGAAGGGCGGCGGACTGTGGGATGGAGTTCCAGAGGGTGGTGGGGGGGGGGGGGGGTCGGAGAGGGTGAAGGGCTGAACGCTGATAGCGGGGTGGGCTGGGTGGGGGAATATGGAACAAGTCGGAGCCTGCTGACAATGGGATGATATTAATATGATCGATAATAATATAATAATATGTGTGTACATATGTCAAACACAAACCATAATATGTCAAATGCTCTGTAGTTTGGTTTGAATCATCTTTAAGTTACAGTGCTGTGGTATTATTATTAATTATTAATTACTATTGTTATAATAATGGCGCTCTGAGACACTGCCCTGCTTGGAGGGCGCTATATGAGTGCAAGTTGTTGTTGCTGTACTCTACGGGGTAACATGATGGGTGGGGAAAGGGCACTACATTGCCAGAGGTACTGTCCTTCGGATGAGAGGTTAAGCCCTGGTCTGCCTGTCTGGGCGGTACGTTTTAAGTTAAGGCTACTCGCAAAAGTTTGTCCTGGCGATGAGATTGACCGTTGACTTCAGGGCTGTTTGTGTGTGTGTGTGGTGGGGGGGGGGGGGTCTTGCCCTGTGTTGTGGCTCCCGCATACAGAACGCCCACGTCGCTGGAACTCACAGTAAAATCGTGCGAAGGCTTTTGAGACAATCTCGGTGACGTCGTGTAGGAAATACGATCATGGGATGATAATAATAATAATTATGTAATTCCAATGTTTTCCTCCTCGTACAAGTGCTTCGGGGCATTTAACCTTGGTGCAATGCGTTGGTGTAGAAATGCAAGTTATTGGGGGCGGGGGAATCGCTGGCCGACTTGTGGTGGTGTCTGATCGACACCATTAGGTCAGAGATGGAGGCTGCCTGTGCGCTCACTCCTTAGCGGGAGGGAGGGGAGGTGAGGGAGGGGAAGAAGGAGAGAATTTAGCCCCGGGAACCCTGCCTGGCAGCATAGGGAACACACACACACACAACGCATACACATACAACACACTCTCACACACACACCGCACACACATATACCCACAGGGCTCACACACAGTATACACTCACACACACACACTACACTTCGCACTACACACAACACACACAGGGCTCACACACACCACACTACACACACAGGGCTCACACATACACAAGCACAGACACACACAGGTAAACTCACAGACAACTCATTTATACACACACACACACAGACTCTCACACACACACGGCTCTCAAATACACACACGCAGGGTTCACACCCACACACGGCTCACTCACTTGCACATTCACACATACACACACACACATAGAGGTAGACTCACAGACACACTACTCACACACAACAACAAAATTACATGTGTACAGCGCCTTTCACGTCGGGAGGACGTCCCAAGGTGCTGGACAGTCAGGGTTTCGGACCCGAGCTGAGGGTCGGAATTGGAGAGGGTTGGAGGCGGGTGATTAAAGGCACGGTCAAAGAGGAGGGTCTTGAGACACGTCTTGAAGGAAGCAAGGGAGGGGCGAGGCGAAGGGACTGTGGGATGGAGTTCCAGAGGGTGGGCAGAGTGGCTGAAGGCCCGCCCGCCAATGGTGGGGTGTGCGAGGTGGGGGACATGAAACAGGCTGGAACCCGCTGAATGGAGGGAGCGAACAGGGTGGTAATCCTTTAATCCTTTAATAATCCTTTGCATTTGATATAGTGCTTTTCACGTCGGGAGGACGTCCCAAAGCGCTTCACAGAACACACTGTAAAGTGAATTGACTGTACATTTGTGGGCGAACGCGGCAGCCAATTGCGCACAGCAATGTCCCACAAACAGTCGTGGATTGAAAATGACCAATTTTATTATTGTTTTGGTTTTTTTTGGATTATTATTAGGCTCTTTGTGGAGTAAGGAAAACTTGCCCAAGGTTTGGCCCTGACCTGCCTGGAATTGAAGTCAGGTCTCTCGCTGGCAAAGCGAGTGCTCTAACCACTGAGCTACAGGACTCCAGTTAGCTCTCCATCCAGGACTTGACGTCTGACAGACAGCCCCACACGCGCACACACACACACACACACACACACACACGCACGCGCAGCTGTAGATGTGAGGGTCAGGCCGATGCTGTGTGACATAACAGTGAGACCTGAAATTAACCAAAACCTGCGGAAATGTCACGTTTGCTGTGGCTGCTCCGGTAAACTGTAAAAAGCTGAATGGCATGCGGGGGTGGGGGGGTGATAGGTGTGAAGAGCGGTTGGGAAATCGTGTCTAATTTCGGCTCGTGCTCTCACCCACATTCTCTGTTTGTGATACTCTTCGCAGTCTTGTGCACTCGGAGCTGCGGTTTTCAACAGACTGACTCATAGCCTCCAGAAAAGAGACCTGTAATAACCTGCATCAGGGGAACCCAGTCTCTCCCTCCCTCTCGGCTACACTCTCTCTCTCTCTCTCTCTCTCGCTCCCCCACCCATTCCTTCCCTCTTTCTCTCTCTCTCTGTCTCTCTCTCTCTCTCTCTCTCCCCCCCATTTTCTCTCTCTCCCCATTCTCTCTCCTATTCTCTCGTTCCTATTCTCTCTGCCTCTCTTCCCCATCCTCTCCCCCCCTCCCACTTTTGCGGAGTCTGTGCAAGCGAGAGGACCGGGGTTTGATTCCCGGGCCGGGGCGAAACCTTAGGCAGATTTCCTCACTTCGAGGGCCTCTGTTTCCCTAGAAATAAATTGATTGACGGGTTCCTCTCTGGGGATAATAATCCTGCCCTCTCCCCCCCACTCAGTCCGTGACTGTTTGTGGGACGCTTTGGGGGCCATATACAAGTGCAAGTTGTTGTTGTCTATTCTGTGAAGCGCGTTTATGTATATGCAACGATTATCATTATTATTTGCTCCCTCTCTCTCCCCCGTTTGCTCCCTCTCTCTCCCCCATTTTCTCCCTCTCTCCCCCATTTTTTCCCCTCTCTCTCTCTCTCTCTCTCTCTCTCGCTCTCTCTCCCCCCCCCATTTTCTCTCTCTCTCTCTATCTCTCCCCCCACATTTGCTCCCTCTCTCCCCCATTTGCTCCCTCCCTCCCCCATTTGCTCTCTCTCTCCCTCTCTCTCCCCCCCCCCCCCCCCCCCGCCATTTGCCCCCCTCTCTCTCTCCCATGCCCCCATCCTAGATCAGGTTTCAATCAGACTTGACTCACAGCTCCCCCACCCCCCGCCAACAGTCAGAAGGACCAGTTTGCTGAAGAGCTGGAAGCCTCATTGGCGCGGAGGGAACTCAATATCCCTGCTCATTATTCTGCTCTTTTCTCATGCTAAAGAGAAGAGGGAAGTTACTTTATTCCCTTTCTTTCCCCCCCCCCCACATCCCATTGACGGCACATCTAAGGCAGATCTACTCATGCCTCGACCTTTCCTCCTTCGAGGAGAATTGATTACGCCGATGGTGTGAATAGAAGGAGCCTGAGCTGTGAGGAGATCAAAGCAGCCGGCCTGTGTTTTGATCATCTCATTCTCTCTCTCTCTCTCTTGTTTTTCATACTAAGGCTCTTTATTGTGACCCAAACTGTTTTGCTAAATGGTAGAATGTGACGGGGAATAATGTGCCGTGAGCTTTTGGCTTCTGGGAGATCAGCCAGAGACGGGCTTTGGTTTAATCCCAATCGAGGATCTGGTTTGTAATCAATAGTAATAATAATAATCCTTTTGACACATGGCCTTATCCAGTTTTCGAGACATCTCAAAGCGCTTCACAGAATACACTGTAAAGTGTAGTGTCTGTATTTTGTGGTTCCTCGGGAGGTTTTCTAAACGCTCTCTTCCCCGAGCCCCTCCGCCCCATCCTTTTTGGGGCGTTTTACCCACAAAATACAATCAATTCACTTCATGGTATATTCCGTGAAGTGCTTTGAGCCGTCTCAACGATGTGACACGACGCAGTATCAAACGCATTACAACAACAACATGCACTTATATAGCGCTGACTCTGAGGCGGTGGTGGGTGGGGGGGATGCCTGGGGGCGGGTGACTGTAAGCAGGGCCGAAAAGGAAGGTTTGGGGAGTGAGGAGGTCGGAGAGGTAGGGAGGTGCCAGGGAGTGAATGGATTTGATTTGAAAACGTTTACTGTAATTATGATTGCCGTCGCGATCCATTTTGCATTTCAGAGGGTTGTGGGTTCAGGCCCCGTGTTGCATCTTTGAGCTCGCGGTCGGGGCTGGTAACTCAGTGTATGGTGGGGGTGGGAGGGGGGGGTGGTGGGCTGTACTGTCAGAGGCACCTACTTTCAGATAAGACGTTAAACTGAGGTCCTGTCAGTGCTCTGCGGGCTCCAGCCTGCTTCACACCCATCATCAGTAGTCGGGCCTTCCGCCTCTCTCTGCCCCCACGCTCTGGAACTCCATCCCACAGTCACTTCACCCCCCGCCCTCGCCTCCTTCGAGGCCCGTTTCAAGACCCGCCGCTTCGACCGAGCCTTCGGTCACCCTCCTACCCCTCCCCTCTCCCCCTCTACCCCCCCCCCCACCCTCCTGATCCCAACTCCCAGCTCGGGTCCAAATCCTTGACCGTTCAGCGCTTTGGGACGTCCTCCCGACGTGAAAGGCGCCGTGTAAATGTCATTGGTTTATTTGTTGTTGTTGTTGTTGTTGCCCTGTCAAGGGAAGTGTTATGGATCCGATGCATTAGTCAAAAAGAGAAGAGAAATTCCTTGCAGAGCCCTTTCCCACCCCCTCACCTGGGAACCACAGTGGAGCATCAGCCAAGACTCTCAGCGCAGCTCAGAGGCCCTGACGTGATTGTTGCTCATGTGGGGCGGGTGACGGGTGGCGGGTGGTTTGAAGCCACGACCTTCTGATGCGGAGGCGAGAATGTGATTCCCAGCAATTGTCTTATTTACTCAAGATAGACTTTGGTGTCTGGCTCCCCTCCCCGTGACCTGCTGTTAGCTGTGCTGTGTTACCGTATCTGTGTGGGTGTAAAGGGCAGCTGGGGGTTGAGGTTGCAGGTTGAGAAATCGGTGGTGGAATCGACTGCCAAATGCTAAAGCCCAGGCGAGGGGTTTGGAGGCGAGGGGAGGGGAGGGTTGGAGTAGAGATCGAGCTGCTGAACGAGCTCCAACGCTGCAAACACAACTGCAGGCGGGAGATCAGGTCAAGAACTACTGGTTTCACCTTCAAAGACCTCCACGGCCTCGCTCTCCCCCCGCCCCCCCCCACACCTCTGCAATCTCCCAACCCCCTACTGTCCTGCCCGCTCTCTCTGCTCAGTGGGCTCCGGCCTGCATTCACGTCCCCCCACCTTCCTCGCTCACTATGGGTGGACAGGCCCTCTGCCCCCATCCTCTGGAACTCCATCTAGTCCCCCACCCCCCCCCTCGCCACCTTCCAGAGCCAAGACCCTCAAGACCCTCCTCTTTGACCGTGCTTTCGATCTCCCGGTTTCCCCCCCCCACCCCCGCGCCCTCCACCCTCCCCGACCCCCACCTCAGCTTCGAAACTCTGTCTGTCTGTCCAGTGCCTTGGGACGTCCTCCCGACATGAAAGGCGCTGTACACATGTAATGTTGTTGTTGTTTATAATAGTAGTAATAATCCCAGCATTCGATCTAGCGCCTCATCGCGTCTTCGAGACGTCTCAAAGCGCACTGTAAAGCGAATTACTGAAGCAGGGTGTGTCCCTCAGGTGGTTTGGGCAGACAGAGTAGGTTCCATCCCAGACAATACAGTACACAATTACACTTGTACAGCGCCTTTCTAGTGGGGAGGATGTCTCAAGGCGCTGGACAGACAAAGAGAAACCATGAGTTTGAGGAACTCGGTGGTTTGGTTTCGAAGCTTCTTCACCACAGCGATGGGTTTCTCACTGTGTCAGATGCCGACATCAACAATAAATATGAAGAGTAAGCAATGAGCAGGGCCACAGGAAGAAATCCCAGACGGTTTGATGCCGTGTTGATAAGCCGTGTCGAATGACTGCTCTCAGCGCCGCAACAGGGTGGGGTGGGGGGAGCATACAATCAGGAGTAGCCAACTGGAAATTGGGTGTCTGTGTGTAGCTGTGTGTGTGTGTCTAGGTGTGTGCCCGCATGTGTGTGTGTGTGTGTCTAGGTGTGTGCCCGCATGTGTGTGTGTCTGTGTGCCTTTCTGTGTGTGTCTGTATCTTTGTGTTTGCGCGTGTCTATCTCTGTGTCTCTTGTTTGTCTCTTGCGCGCGTGTGTATGTATGTGTGCGGTCTGTGTATGTGTGTTTGTGTGTATACATGTGTCTTTGTATATGTATTTATGTATGTGTTTGTGTGTATGTGTGTATGTATGTGGGGGGTGGGGGGGGGGTGGAGGGGGTAGTGAGGAGGAGTTAGAGATTATTTGATGAGTTTTGAGGCATTACAGAGAACTCTTTCAAAGAGCCGGAACTGGCATGATGGGCCGAATGGCCTCCTTCTGTGCTGTTAGGTCCAATGATTCTAATTCCTCTTCAGTGCGGAGGCGGGGTGGGGGCTATTTTCCACCCTCCAGGAAATCTACAGCGGTGGGTGGGCAGTAGAAAGGGTGCGAGGCTTTGGCTAAGATCAAGTGCGGTCTCTGTTGTCGCCAGTCACTGGTTGCTCTCCCTCGGTCATGTTCAGAGCCGCCTTTGCCCGCGGTTCATTCCGACTGGAAGGGCCACAGTCCGGAGAGCAATGCCCTCGCTCTCTGGCGGCTGGGACGGGGATTGCGGGGACACCAATCTGAGGAGTTTGATCCGATCTCAGAGAGAGAGAGAGAGAGGAAAGGAAAAGGCAGAATTCGAGAGCTCGCCCGATGGCTGGGTCACCAGGCTCAGGCCGGACTCGCCCAGGCCAGAGAGAGGCCATTCGGTCGCCTGACTTGCTCGGGCTGTCGTGCGGAAAGGAATCAGGAACCTTGTGGTCCTTTGAGGATTGAGGATCTAGATTATAATAGTATAATCATACAAATACAATCATGGTTTGTGGGTCTTTCGCCCACAAAATACACAAGTCGATTCACTTTATTCCATGAAGGGCTTTGAGACATCTGGAAGGCGTGATAAGGCGGTATAGCAAATTATTGCTGTTGTTATAACAATCCTTGCGTTTCAGACAGCGACTTATCACGTTGTCGCGACGTCTCAAAGCGCTGCACAGGATGTGTTGCTAAGGTGTGTACTTTGTGGGCGAAACGCGGCAGCCAATTGCGCACAACGGCGTCCCGCAACCCGTCGTGGATCGAGCGAACAAATGTTTTGTTGAGGGGGAAGGGATTATTAGCCCCGGAAAGCGTCAATCGACGAACGAACGAGTTCCTATTTGCTGTAGCCGAACAGAGGCCGCGTAAAGTAATGTTGCGCCCTGTCTGGATCCTCGCTCCTGCGAGGTGAATGCTCTTGGCCACTGGACGACGGGACTCCACGGGTTATGGGCGGGGAAAGGGATATCTGGGGGCAACTCTGGATCTCGCGCTGAAGAACGTGATTCAATCTAATTGGGCCTAACCTCGCGGGCAGCCATCGATCATTGTCTGGTGTGTCTGCAGGCACTGTTGTGGCGGCTGTGAGTGCTGTCCTCTGGGGTCACATTACACGCAGAGCTATTCTGGGCCGATCGTCGATCCACAAAGGTGACCTTTCCATTCTCAGCCGTCAAACTAACGCCCACTCACGCTCTGGTAGCCACGTCGGGCTTCTTCACCCCGCGCTCGCTGCCGGGAAGCTGGTTATATTGTTGCTCGGAGTTGTATTATTACTCAGGATTGTATTATTCCTCATGGTGTAGGATGTTGGCTCTGACAATGCCGTGCTCTCCCCCCCCTCCTCCCCCCACACCCCAGATTTTCCCCAATGCCAGTGACCGGCTGCTCACATTACTGCGGTCCTGATCAATATCACATTTTGTAATAATAATTTTGCGATCGGCTTCTGCGTCAGAGACGGAGCGTCGCCCCCTCCTACGCCTGTTACATTGTGACGGAAGACCCTCCTCTTCGCCCGAGCTTACCGTCACCTCCTCCCCCATCCCCCCCCCCCCCACCCCGACTCAGTGTCAGACTCTGCCACTGTCAAAGGCTCCAAAACGCTGCTCCACGTGAGGATGTTTTATAAATGCAGGTTGTTGTTGAGAGGCGCTGTGTATGTACGAGTGACGTCCCCTTTGGGGGTGAGGGGTGAGGGTCAGGGTGGGCTTGGTTGGACTGGGTCCCAGTCACCCTGCGTCTGGCTGGACTGGGTGCCAGTCACCCTGCGCCTGGCTGGACTGGGTGCCAGTCACCCACGCCTGGCTGGACTGGGTGCCAGTCACCCCGCGCCTGGCTGGACTGGGTGCTAGTCACCCTGCGCCTGGCTGGACTGGGTGCCAGTCACCCTGCGCCTGGCTGGACCGGGTGCCAGTCACCCCGCGCCTGGCTGGACTGGGTGCCAGTCACCCTGCGCCTGGCTGGACCGGGTGCCAGTCACCCAGCGCCTGGTAACCTGTGCGTTTGGAAGATGTTGATCTGATCGCAGTCGGCAGTGAGAATGAACAGCGCCACAGCGAGCGTTTCAATAGTGGAGACACCTTTGTATTGTTGCAGTGAGTACTAAAGGCGCACAAAAGATGTGTATCTGTAGTATTAGTTACTGTTGTAAATGGTGTAGTATTATTGACTGGTGTAGTATTATTCAATGGTGTAGTATTATTGACTGCTGTAATCAATGTTGTAATTATCCATCAGTGCTGTATTACTACTCGGGGCAGTAATGATACTCGAGGGAGGTAATAATTATTATCACTTCAGAGAGTTGTGTGATTACACGGAGGGGCTGTATTATTACTTTGGAGAGGCTGTGATATTACTAAGGCAATGGTATTACTCATGGGCTGTATCATTACTCAGGGGCAGTGGTATTACCTGGGGGGGTGTATTGTTACTCAGGATTATATTATTACCTAGGGCCGTGTTATTACTCAGGGCTGTGTTATTACTCAGAGTTGTATTATTACTGAGGCTGTGTTATTACTCAGAGTTGTATTATTACTGAGGGCTGTGTTATTACTCAGGGCTGTGTTATTAATCAGTGCAGTGTTATTACTCAGGGCAGTGTTATTACTCAGGGCAGTGTTATTACTCAGGACAGTGTTATTACTCAGGGCAGTGTTATTACTCAGGACTGGTCGCTGCTGGGGGATGAGCTGAAGTTCTGATTCCTCGTTCTCTACCTTCAACAGAGAGCGAGTGAGGCCGGCAGCCCCTCCCCCCCCTTCCCCTGATCCCCGAACCCCCCCGACCCCCGACACAGACACAACCGCAAACCCATGGAGACCTTTTTCAAGAGACACTTTAGGAGGAAGCCGGTGGCCCCGGGGCCCGGTGCGGCCGATGGCTGCCGGCGAGCGGCGGTGATGGCCAGCAAAGTGCGTCGCCGCTCCAGCGTGGGGTTGCCCTCGGCCACACTGGCTCACCGACGGCGTTCCAGCCTTCAGCTCCCGGGGCCCCCGCCCTGCCCGGGCCGGGTCGGGAACGCCGTGCCAGCCGGGGCCGGGGCCGGAGTCCGTGCCGGGCGCCGGAGGTCCAGCACCACCACGCCAGGCCTGAACCCCAGGTTCGCGGTCAACAGACGGCCCAGCGGCAAAGCGCGGACCATCGACACCCACCTGCTGGGACCCTCCATGCTCCTGGCCAGCCTGATCCGCATGACCGAGGAGGAGGAGTTGGAAGAGAGGGAGAGAGAGAGGGAGAGGGAGGAGGAGAAGGAGGAGGAGGAAGGCGAGGATGGCCAGCCGAAACGCCACGGAGATCCCACCGGGGCCGAGCCGGAACGTGCCGAGACCTCGGCCAGTGGCGGCAGCTGGAGTGAAGCCTCAGCGCACGAGGAGGAGGAGGAGCAAGACGAGGGGGAGGGGCGCGTGTCTGATCTCTCGGTCGCGGTGAACGTCCCCCTCCGCCGCCTCCATGCCAAGCGGTTCCTGCGAGCCCCCCGGTGTCTGCGCCGCGCCTCCTCCCACCTCCTCCCCGTGGAGAGCGTGACCCTCGGGAGGTCCGTGGTCGGGCTGCGCGGCAACTACCGGCAGATCAGCCGGCGCGCCAGCTCCTCCCGGCCCCCACTGCCCGCCACCAGCCCCTGGGGTCTCCACAGGGCCCGGACCCCCTCCTGGGGACAAGTGGTGCCTCACCACTTGCGGAGGAGCTCGCTGGCGATCTGGCAGGAAGCCCTCATCGACGCTCACCCCTCCGAGTGGAACCGACTCCTATCGTACGTATTCTTTCCCCCCCCCCCACCCCCGGTCAGCGGGGCGATGGGTTTCCGCACGTGTCAGACACCCGGCTGACCCCAAAAAACACTCCCCCCTCCTCCCACCCCCCACTACAGTGATGGAGCCCGGCACAGAGGCTGTTACAGTCATGTCAAGCTCACAGCAAAGACTTCACCTCTGAGATTGATGTGTGTGTGTGGGTGGATGGGCGTGTGTGTGTTGGGGGGTGGGGGAGGTGGGAGAGGGGAGGGGAGGGAGCTGTGTGTGGGGGGTGGGGGGGTCACAGTGTATTCAAGTGTTTCCCATGTCGCAGATGTTCAGAGCAGACCACGTCATGGCTTTTTGTTGTTTTCTTTCAGGAAAGCTATCGCTAAGTCTGGGCTCCAGCACCTGGCAACGCAGCCCAATCCCTCCGCCACCTTGTGGCACGACACCGACCGCGAAGTTCGAAGCACGGTGGACTGGACGGTGAGCACGTTCTCGTGACAGGCGCCCAAACCCCTTCCTCTTCCCATTTCCTCCCACCACCCACAGCCCATTTGAGCCAATTGCCTTCCAAAACGCACAGTCACTCCACTTTGCAGCAGCGTAACGTTAATAATAATAATCCTTACATTTGACCCAGCGCCTCATCATGTAGTCGAGACGTCTCAAAGAGCTTCACGGGCAGGTTGCACTGTAAAGTGCAGTGACTGTGTGTTTTGGGGGCCAAACGCGGCAGCCGATCGCGCCCGGCGACGGCCCCACAAACTGTCGTGGATTGAAGTGACCAAATTATTATTATTTCGAAGGGTTTATTACCCCCGCAAAGTGTTCCAACAATCATCTAACGAGCGGTTTCCTACTTACTGCTGGTTAAACAGAGGCCTGTGTGTGTATGTATGTGTGTGTGTGTGTGTGTGTCTGTGTTTGTGGGGGGAGTAAGGAAACTTGCCTAAGGTTTCACTCTGATCCCGCACCGGAATCGAACACAGGTCCTCTCGCTCTCGAGCTATCCCGTGAAGCACTTTGAGTCGTCTCGACGACGTTTGATGAGGCGCCTTATCAAACGCAAGGATTACGGTGGACCTAACCCCCTTCCCACGGCCTCCCAAGGGGAGGGGGTGGTGGGGGGGGCGGGTGGGGTGTGTGGGCAGGGAGGTGGGGGAGAGGGCGGTGGTTGGTGTAGGGGGACTGCGGAGAAACTCAGGGCACTGTATGTTCTGGCGGTTTGCTCGGATGTTTGGCGACTGCCCTGTGTATATCTATATATATAAATGTCGGGCTATGTTTAGATTTATCTATTTGCTAGACGATGACAGGAAGCATCCATCAGCTCGTGGGGCTGCTTAGAGTAATGCCTGAGGTTAGCGCTTCCTGTGCTGTGCGAGCAGGAGGAGGGAAGAGTTCGCTTTAAAAGGAACAGGAAATCTCATTGAATATTATTACTTTTAACTGAGCAAGGAAACCGCGCGCACACAGAAAGCACCCGAACCAAAGCGCTTGTTCTGGATTGCGAGGAAGGGTTTGGAGGCCAAATACCAGACCTGGAGGAGCGGTGGTGGTGGGGTTGGGGGGGGGGGGTCTAAAATGGTTGGTTGAGGAGCGCCACACGCTGGCCGAGAGCGGGATTTGCAATGCCAAGATGGTTAGTGGCCACCCTGGTGTTTGGGTGTAGCTCAGTGCTTAGAGCACTCACCTCGCAAGTGAGAGATGTAGTTTCGATTCCCGGGGTAGGACAAAACCTTAGACAAGTTTCCTTACTCCCCACCCACCCACCCACACACATACACACACACACACACCCACCCACCCACGCCTCTGTTTACCGGCAGTATTTAGGAACCCGGTTGTTAGCCGATTGGCAGATCGCTTTTCCTGGGGTAATAATCCCTCCCCAAAAAAATGATCTTAAATAATAATTTGGTCACTCAATCCATGACTGTTTGTGGGACGCTGCCGCGCGCAATTGGATTTTGCGTTTCGCCCACACAATCCAGTCAATTCACTTTATAGTGTATCCCGTGAAGCGCTTTGAGACGTCTCGAAGACGTGATAAGGCGCTGTATCGAATGCAAGGATTATTATTATTGATTCAATAATAATAGTTGGTTGTCTCTCTCTCTCCAGGAGAACGCTCTGTACGGTGACCACATCTGGTTTGAGACCAACGTGTCCGGTGATTTCTGTTACACCGGGGAACAGAACTGCGTGGCCAAAATCCTGGTGAGTGGGGTGGTGGGGGGGGGGGGGGTGGGAGAGGGTGGTGGGAGAGTGGCAATCTGGAAAACTCTCTCTTCCCTCAAGAAGCTGTGGATTATGACTGGATCCATTCACATCTTCGCGACTGAGGTGGAGAGGTGTTTGTCAGATCAGAGGGATATGGGGCAAAGGCGGGTAAATGGAGTTGAGGTCCAGATCAGTCCTGATTTTAGAAAGGTGGAACAGGCTGAGAAATGGCCGCCTCCTGTTCCTATGAGGGGTCGCTCTGTGCTGGGACCACCATTGCTCTCGGCGTCACTGGGCTGAACAAGGAGGAAGAAAGGGCCAGGGTTCGTGCCCAGATCCAATGTTCCCCCCTTCCCCCCAGCTCCCCTCCTCCGCCTCCCTCCCCCTTCCCTCCATGGCTGGAGGAGGTGTCTGGATGTTGGTTGAGGACGGGATCAGAGGGGTGTCTACTGAACGTCACACACAACAACGTCCCCCAAACAGCCGTGGAGTGAACTAACGATTTTATCTGGGTGGCTCGCTGGCCAGACCACCGGGAGCCCGAGAGAGAAACTCCCTTTTCTCTTCAGATAGCACCGCGGAATCCTTAACGTCCACCTGTAATCTTGTAGAGACACAAATTTGGTTTAACGTCTGATCAGAAGGACGGATTAGAGGGAGAGTGTGGAGTGTAGATGAATGATTCTCTTCCCTGAGTTCCCAGCACAAGTTTTTTTTCTTTGGTCAGCCGAGTGTCTGTCACATGCGGAAACCCATCACCGTTTCTTAAGAGATTTTCACGGATCGCACCTACACATGGAAATCACAGAGATAGATTGTTGGAATAGAATACGCTCTCTCTCTCTCTCTCTGGAGGGACGCCTCCTGCTTACCTAATTCCGGCAAGTATTAGGCGCAGGTTGGAAAGAGCCAAGGTTTGGGGGCATCTCAGAATGCGCGTTGGGGTAACTGGTGGGGTCTAACCAACTAAAACTGCGTGGCTTGCCCATTGAGAGCTGTGTCTCGCCAGCTTTCCCGCTGCTTGTCCGGCTAGGACCACGCTACCCATTAGGGCTTTGGCTGCAGGGTTAACAGGAGCTGAGGGGGAGGATTCCCTACCCCAAGTATCTGGTCGGCCCTTCCAGGTCCTGCCGATGAGCCAGGCCGGGCTGGGCTGCCATCAGCAGTGAGTTTCCTGGCATACCGTGGACCCTTCTGGCTCAGGAACCGGACTAGAGAGAGAGAGAGAGACCATCACAGAGAGGGATGGCTCGATTCTGGTATCCCATTGCCAGGCAGGTCACCTTGGAGCCAGTTCAGCACCGAGCAGACCCCGCTTAGACCCCTCCCCAACTCCGCGCGCCCCAAAAGAAGACATCGCTGGGGAAGAGAAACGGGTAGATTGGGGGTGACTGTGCCGCAGACTGTACTGCAGGCTAATGCTGCCGTCTGGTGGCCGATGGCGCACATGTCACCCTCATCAGGACCACTCCGGCTCCCTGTGTGGGTGTCGCAGGACTTCTTTAGGACGACACTGCTCTCTCACTCTCTCTTTCTCTCTCTCTCTCTCTCTCTCTCCAGCAAAAGTCGGTGTCCAGGAAGAAGTGCGCCGCCTGTAAGATCGTGGTTCACACCGCGTGCATCGAGCACTTGGAAAAAGTACGTCTCTTCCAATCTCCTCAATGGTCAGCTACGGTTTCCAGGGCACCGGCCGCAACCTGCCTCCATCTACGTTGCCCACTCCTTGCTCTCCCTCTCTCTCTCTCTCTCTCTCTCTCTCTCACACTCGCTCTCTCTCTCGCGCTCGTTCTCTCGCGTGCACGCACTCTCTCTAAACCCTCTCTAGCTCTGACACATCTGTCTCTCTGTGTGTCTTTCTGTCGTTTTCTCTCTCTCTCTCTCTCTCTCTCTCTCTCTCTCTATCTCTATCTCTTTCTCACTGTCCCTCACCCTCTCTCTCTGTTCACTCTCTCTCTCTCTAAATATATATATGTGGGTGATCAACAACTGGAACAGAGTGACTTGGGAGGGAGGTTGAGGTCAGGAACACTGGGACTCGTTTCAAAAGTGTCTGGATGGTGTGATGGGGGAGAGTCGGGTGGGAGATCTGGAGGGGATGAGATGGGGAAGAGCCAAAGGGGCTTTGTCATCCGAACCGACCTTGTGATCCCAAGAGTGAAAGCCGGAATAAACTCATTTCACGTTTCCCTTTCCAGATAAACTTCCGATGCAAACCAACGTTTCGGGAGTCGGGGTCACGCAACATGCGAGAGGTAAGTGCGGCTGGTGTGAGGACGGTGGGCGTGTGATTGGCATGTAGATGGCGTGTGGTCGTGCTAGTGCGTGACTGGTGTGTGGATGGCGTGTGGATGGTGAGTGAGTGGTGGGTGGGTGGCGTATAGGTGGCAGCGTGCGGGCAGTGCTGGGGGTAGGGGCAGGGTCGAGCCAGGGTTCAGGGCTGGAAATGGCCTGCGGAGAGCGACTGGACAGGTGGGTCGAAGAGGAAGGTTTTCAGACGGGACTTGAGAGAGGGGAGAGAGGGGGAGAAAGGCGGAGGGGTTGAGGGAGAGTGGTCCAGAGTTTCGGGGTGCATTGGCTGGAAACGCGAACTCCGATGGTGGGGCGGAGGGTGCGAGGGACGAGCAGGAGGCCGGTGCCAGTCGAGCGGTGGATTGGGGAGTGAGGAGGTCGGAGAGGGTGGGAGGGTCGGTGTTTGCGGAGTTCCCGTCGCCCTCTCACCCGCCGCTGTTTCTCTCCCGTCAGCCAACCTTCGTTCGGCATCACTGGGTTCATCGCAGGAGGCAGGAGGGCAAGTGCAAGCAGTGTGGCAAGGTACGAGTCTACACACGCCAGTCACCCATCGCCACACGACATCTACCCGGCCAGTCACATGCTGCCACACGCCATTACACGGCCAGTCACCCATCGCCACACGCCATCTACACGAGTCACACGCTGCCACACACCATCTACACGGCCAGTCACCCATCGCCACACGCCATTACACGGCCAGTCACCCATCGCCACACGCCATCTAGACGAGTCACACGCTGCCACATACCATCTACACGGCCAGTCGCACATGCCATCTACAGACCACTCATACACTCATACACATACACTCACACACGCCATCCACACACTTCACGTGTCATCTCCACACCAGCGACCCGCTGCACACCAGTCACACACTGCCACGCAACATCCACACGCTGTTACACGCTGTTCGCATGTGGTGACAGCCGCTGCAGAGGACTAACACACAGGCTGAGGCTGTCATACAAGCCCGTGTGTGTGACGTGTGCGCGTGTAACGTGTCTGTGCTCGGCTGCCCTCAGGGTTTCCAGCAGAAGTTTGCCTTTCACAGCAAGGAGATCGTCGCCATCAGCTGCTCCTGGTGTAAACAAGCAGTGAGTGTCCCACTGACCATCACTGTCCCTCTCTCTCTCCCCTCTCTCTCTCTCTCTCTCTCTCTCTCCCCCCCCTCTCTCTTTCTCTCTCCCCCCCTCCCTCTCTCTCTCTCTCTCCGCCTCTCACACATTCTCTCTTTGCTCCTCTCCTCACTGTGCTCTTGCACTCTCTCTCTCGCTCTCTCTCTCTCTCTCTCGCTCTCTCTCTCTCAGTCTCTCTGTCCGTCTCTCTGTCCGCCTCTCTCTCTCTCCCTCTCACACACTGCCCCTCTGCTCCCCGCTGTGCTCTCACACAGTCTCTCTTTCTCTGTCTCTCTCTCAGTCTTTCTTTCATGCAGACTCTCACTTTCTTTCTCTCACTCTCACTCACACTATCTTTCTGGATCTCTCGCACACTCTCACACACTGTCTCTCTCTTAAACACACACTCTCTCACTCTCACACACCCTCCTCTCTTTTCCGACACTATTTCTCTCATTCTCTCTCACACACACCCTCTCTCTCTCACACATACAAACTTTCTCGCACTCTCACACACCCTCTCGCTCTTTATCGGATTCCCAACTGTCTCTCACTCACACTGTTTCTCGTACTCTCTTCTCTCTCTCTCACAAACTCACTCACTCTCTCGCTCACACACACTCACTCTCTCACTCTCACACACACTCACTCTCTCACTCAAACTCACACACTCACTCTCACTCATTCTCACACACTCACTCACTCTCACACTCTCACTCACTCTCTCAGACACACACTCTCTCTCACACACACTCACTCTCAGTCTCTCACACACACTCACTCTCTCACTGGACATTGCTGTGCACAATTGGCTGCCGCGTTCGCCCACAAATATACCGTCAATTCACTTTACAGTACATTCTGTGAAGCGCTTTTGGACGTCTCGAAGACGTAATAAGGCACTGTATCAAATGCAAGGATTATTATTATTATTACTCACTCTCACACACTCTCACTCACTCTCTCACACACACTCACTCTCTCACTCTCTCACACACTCTCTCACTCTGTCACACACTTTCTCTCACTCACACACTCACTCTCTCACACAGACTCACTCTCTCACTCTCTCACAAACTCACTGTCTCTCACACACATACAAATTTTCTCACGCTCTAACATACCCCCTCTCTCTTTCTCTCACTCCCACTAACGCTGTTTTTCGTGCGCTTTCTCTCTCTCTCTCTCTCTCTCTCGAAACGCTTTGAGACGTCTCGAAGATATGATAAGACGCTATGTCAAATGCGAGGATGATGATGATGATGATGATTATTATTATTTCTCCGCAGTATCACAATAAGGTGACGTGTTTCATGCTGCAACAGATCGAGGAACCCTGCACGCTGGGGGCTCACGCTGCTGTCATCGTCCCCCCCACCTGGATCCTCCGTGTCAGACGTGCGCAGGTAAAACCTCCAACCCCAGCCCCCCTCCCTCGGTCCCACAGTCCCTCGGCCTCGATCCCTCCCTCACCTCCTTCAAGGCTACGTCTCAAGACCCTCCTCTTCAATCGCGAAGTCGATGCAAGTTGTCGTTGTTGATTTCCCCTGATTTCCTCGTGATATATGTCCCGTGTTTCCTCCCCCACCCCCCACACTTCACGCTGACTGACTGTTTCTCTTCTCTCTCCCCCCGCCCCCACAAACCCCCCGCTCCCATCCGCACAGACCTCGCTGAAATCCAGTAAAAAGAAAAAACGAACCTCGTTTAAAAGGAAATCCAGTAAAAAGGGAGAGGTAAGTCACTGTGAGACACTGCCCACACTACACACACACTACACACACTCTATGTGCGCACACACACTATACGCGCACACTACACACACTCTATACGCACAGACTACACACACAGAACACACACACTCTATGTACACACACGCTACACACACACTACACGCACACACTACACACACACTCTATACACCCACACCATACTCACACTCTGCAACCAACAATACGATTACATTTGTTTAGCGCCTTTCACGTTGGGACCTGCGTTCCCTCTAATTTTTCTTGGCCTTGGGCGGAATTGATTAGAGTTTGTTCACTGTACACACACACACTATACACGTACATACTAAACACACACACTACACACACTATACACACACACTACGCACACTATACACACAACACAACTCTACGCGCACACATATATAGACACATCGCTCATTTTCTGGAGCGGTTGATGAGAGCTGATTATGGTGGATCCTCTGGTGGATCCTCTTGGTTCTCCTCTATCTCTCTCTCTCTCTCTCTTTCTCTGTGACCCTCTATGACTGTCTCTTTCTCTCTCTCTCAGGACGGACGCTGGAAGCCGTTTATAATCAAGCCGGTGCCGTCACCCCTCATGAAGCCGTTGCTGGTGTTCGTCAACCCCAAGAGCGGGGGCAATCAGGTGTGTACCCCCTTCCCACCACCACCCCCCCCCCCACGCCCACATCTGCAGCCCTCGCCAGGCTCCGCTGGCTCCCAATCGCCGAACGGATCGACTTCAAGACCCTCCCACTCCTTCTTAAATTCCTTCCTGCCCCTAATTTTCCTCGGCTTCGGGTGGACGGATTCGGGTTTGTTCACCGATATTAAAAAAACAAGATCAAAACTTTGAATAGAACATCTTTTCGGAAAACCTTCTGTCGCAAACGGCACAAAGGTACGAAATACTGGAGGATTGTAACGACGAGACGCGCTGTGGGAGATTTTTCATTAAAAAAAATTGGGTGAGAGAGATTCCGTATCGCGGCCTCACCCCCAAAAGCAACAAAACCACCAATTAATAGTGAATAAGAATAACGATCCTCAAATTTGATGCCAGCGCCTGATCTCGTCTTCGAGACCAGTCTCGAAGCGCTTCACGGGAGACGCCGTGAAGTGGATCGACTGTATGTTTTTGTGGGCGAAACGCGGCAGCCAATTCCTCCCGGCAGCCGTCCCCACAAACAGCCGTGGACCGAAGTGACCAGATTAGTATCATTTTATTTCTTGAGGGATTATTATCAGGCGTGTGTGTGGAGTAAGGAAACTTGCCCAATATTTCGCACACCCCCCACCCCCAACCCACCACCGTGAAGCTACGCTATATAAGTTTTTACACACACAAACACACGCGGAGTGTCCCCTACCTCCTATCCCCCGTCCCCATACACACAAAGCCTCTCCCCACACCACCCCTAAACGCACACACCCAGCGCCCCTCGCAGTGCGAGAGTGCGTTGTTGTTGTTGTTGTGGGGGGTGGGGTTGGGGGGGGGGAGGGTGTTTAGCGGGATGTGGTCGGTGACTCTGGTTGTGTGGCAGGGATCGAAGATCATCCAGTCCTTCATGTGGTACCTGAACCCGCGGCAGGTGTTTGACCTGACACAGGGCGGCCCCAAGGAGGCGTGAGTAACCCAGGCTGGGGGGGGGCTGGGGGGCGCGGGGGGCGGGGGCAGGGTGGGGATATGCGGGGCGGGGATAGGGTGGGGGGGACGGGGCGAGGATAGGGTGGGGGGGACGGGGCGGAGATAGGGTGGGGGGGACAGGGCGGAGATAGGGTGGGGGGGGATATCTCTCCGGGGGGTGGGGAGGGGGGGGGGAAGAAACGGAAACGTCGTCGCATAGAAAGTAGTGGCTCTCAGGCTCCGCCTCTTGTGGTGAGGGGTGGGGCTTTCTAAGGGGCGGGGCATTGTCCAAAGGGCGCGGTGCCCTGGTATGAGGGGCGGGGCTGTTATCAGTGTGGGGGGGCAGGGGTGGGGCGGGGCGGGGGGCAGGGGTGGGGGGGGGCGGGGGGTCTCGGGCTGTGTGGCTGAGGGCTGCCGTGTGCTGTTTCAGGCTGGAGCTGTATCGCAAGGTTCAGAACCTGCGGATCCTGGCCTGTGGGGGGGACGGCACGGTGAGTGTGTGCTGACCCCCCCGCCCCGCCCTGCCCCGCCCCGCCCCGAGCTGCTCTCCCCCCTCCCCGCCCCCGCCCCGAGCTGCTCTCCCCCCCCGCTCCGCCCCGCCCCGAGCTGCTCTCCCCCCTCCCCGCCCCCGCCCCGAGCTGCTCTCCCCCCCCCGCCCCGCCCCGAGCTGCTCTCCCCCCCCTCCCGCCCCGAGCTGCTCTCCCCCCCGCCCCGAGCTGCTCTCCCCCCCCCCGCCCCGAGATGCTCTCCCCCCCCCCCCCGCCCCGAGCTGCTCTCCCCCCCGAGCTGCTCCCCCCCCCCCCCCCCGAGCTGCTCCCCCCCCCCCCCCTGAGCTCCTCCCCTGCCCCAAGCTCCTCCCCCCTCCACCTGTTAACTATTAACCTCTCACGGTTACCCTGTGATTTAACCCCCGATTGCCCTGTGTGCAGGTGGGGTGGATTCTGTCGATTTTGGACCAACTAAAGATGAACCCGCAGCCCCCCGTAGCTGTGCTTCCCCTGGGCACCGGGAACGACCTGGCCAGGACCCTCAACTGGGGCGGGGTGAGTGTCCCGGACCATCGACCACACCCCCACCCCGGCCCGCAACCTGCGCCAGCCGGCAAACCCCGGGGGAACACAGGGCAAAACAATAATAATTATAATAATAATCCGTGCATTTGACCCAGCGCCCCATCACGTCTCCAACACGTCTCAAAGCGCTTCACAGGATACACTGTAAAGTGGGGTGACTGTGCATTTTGTGGGCGAAACGCGGCAGCCAATTGCGCGCAGACGTATATTAACCTCTCTCTCTCTCTCTCTATGTCCCTCTCTCCCCTCTATCTATGTGTCACTCTCTCCCTCTCTGTCGGCCTGTCTCTCTCTCTTTGCATCTCTGCCTCGCCCTTTATTGCTCCCCCCCCCCCTCTCCCCCCCTGCTCTCCATCTCCCCCACTTTCTTTTGCCCCTTCTCTACTCCCCTCTCTCGCTCTCTTTCTTCACTATGTCTCTCCCCCTGTTTCTCTTCCCCACCTCTCTCTCTCTCCCCCCCCCCTCCCCACTCTTCTTCTCTCTCTCTTTGGGGGTGGGGGGGGTTCAGGGCTACACTGACGAGCCGGTGACAAAGATCCTGTCCCACGTGGAGGACGGGAACATTGTGCAGTTGGATCGCTGGACACTGCAGCAGGAGAGGAACGGAGAGGCCACCCCCGAGGAGAGAGACGAGCCGGCCGCAGAGAAGGTGTGTCCGGCGAGGAGAGGGAGGGGGAGGCGGGTCCCGGGGCAGTGAGTGAGGGGGGTGAGTGGGGAGGGAGAGCGAGGAGTGAGTGAGGGGGTGAGAGGGGAGCAAGGCAGTTGGAGAGGTGGAGGGGGGGGGTGGGGGCGGAGGGTAGCAATGGGGGCGAGGGAGAGGTCGGGAGAACCGAGGGGAGAGGGGGAGTGAGGGGAGGGGAAGGGTCGGAGTGAGGGTAGGGCGTGAGGGGAGAGGGGGAGCAACAGGGGAGAGGGGAGGGGGGAGCAAGGCAGTTGCACAGGGAATAGAGAGTGGGCTGGGGAGCAAGTTGAAGGTGGGGGGGATGTGTATCCCTGCGGGAGCCGGGATGTGTGTGGTGGGACAGTGACTCCCCGTGGTGGGGGGGGGGGGTATTGACCGTGGGGTAATGTTTGCTGACGACAGTTGCTACGTGCACCCCCCCCCCTCTCCGCAGCTTCCCCTCGACGTCTTCAACAACTATTTCAGCCTCGGTTTCGATGCTCACGTCACACTGGAATTCCACGAATCCAGAGGTTCGTTCCCGGGGGAGGGAAGGGGTTGCTGTGGGGGGGTCGGTGGGGGTGGTGGGGGGGGATCGGGGCGGGAGGGTGGATTTTGAGGCGAGTGGAGCGGGGCTAACCCCCCGGTCTGTGTTGCAGAAGCCAAGCCGGAGAAGTTCAACAGCCGCTTTAAGAATAAAATGTTCTATGCCGGGGTGAGTAACATTGCCCCCGATCCCCCCCCCGAGACTTGGCTGCCCTCACCCCCCACCCCCCACCTACCCCCCCCAGGCTGGTGACCCGTGTAACTCTCTCTTCCCCCCTTTCCCCCTGTCTCTCTCTCTCTCTCTCTCTCTCTAGACGGCGTTCTCAGATTTCCTGATGGGAAGCTCCAAAGATTTAGCCAAACACATCAAGGTGGTGGTGAGTGAACACAGTTACTCCATCAACAGCAGCCTGCACCCCT